>NC_142151.1:26386363-26537878 GCF_024610735.1 Ursus americanus | reverse complement strand
ACTTTGCTTATGTTGAAAATGTATGAGTGAAGCAAGGAAGCACTAGAAAAAAAAGTTTTATAAAAAAAAAAAAAAATGCAGGGGCGCCTGGGTGGCTCAGTCATTAAGTCGGCCTTCAGCTCAGGGCGTGACCCCAGAGTCCTGGGATCGAGCCCCGCATTGGGCTCCCTGCTCCGCTGGGAGCCTGCTTCTTCCTCTCCCACTCCCCCTGCTTGTGTTCCCTCTCTCGCTGGCCGTCTCTCTCTCTCTCTCTCTCTCTGTCAAATAAATAAATAAAATCTTTAAAAAAAAAATGCAGACAGGGCTTCCTGGGTGGCTCAGTGAAGCCTCTGACTTGATCTCCAGCTCAGGGTCCTGGGATAGAGTCCCTTGACAGGCTCCATGCTCGGTGCAGAGTCTCTTGAGATTCTCTCTCTCCTTCTCCCTCTGCCCCTCCTCCCACTCACATGCACACACACGCATGCGCACTCTCAAATAAATAAATAAATAAATAAATAAAATCTTTTTTAAAAATGCAAACTCAAGAGATGTAAATGCTGCTCTGGAGTTTTATAAAAAAATCATAACACATTCACTTCGATTTAGTCCCAATGTCTGGTTAACACCTCAGATCCAAATTAACCAGTCGTGCAGGTTAAGACCCCCCTAAACTTTATGTGTACAATGGAAAAGGCCAACCCTGGACCCGAATACTGTAACTTCCTTCCCTGCACCAGAGTGAGCTCCACTGCATGGTGTCCATCGGCTGGCTGAATTCTATCGTGTTATGCAGCAACTGTGGCCTCAGGGAACAACAAAAAAGAAAAAGAGGAAAATATCCAAACAGATTTTTAAAGAAAGCACTAAAGGGACAATTTTAGAGAAACCGGGTCACTTTCTTAGTTCTGTTTTAAGAGCCCCGGTCTCAATCAAGTGAGAACCATGCTCACATAGGTGACTGACAAAGAGCTTTAGAAGATTAAACGTGAACTAAGTTAGGGATCTCCTTTTGCTGCTGAAGAAGTAATACATATGCCAAGACTTTCCATTACAGTTCCATCTTTGGCAGAAAATTTAATTTTGAAAATAGCAATGGAGTAAATCTCACTAAACCCAGTCTATGCAGGACTTGTATATAATGGTTAACATACGTAATGTACCCCATATCATGATGGTATATAGTTGGCTTGAGATAAATGTTTGAAATGAAAATGGGGGGAAATACTTAAATAATTTCTTTTCCTCTCTCCTTGGTACCCACTTTCTAATCCAGTATGACAACTCTCCATACTCCCACGGAGGAAACAAAAGTGAGAGAAAAGAAGAGATGCCCCTAGGAGATAAGGAAGTCCTACAGCTCTTCAGACTTCTTCCCAAATAAACAGATTTCAAATGGATATGCTCTCTTTCCCCAACAGCAAATAATAAGCAAATGAAAGACCCGGATTAACAGTAAGATAGTACAAAGAACAAAACATGTGTAACCACAAAAATGGGTATTTCCAGTTGTGGAATCTATCCCAAATTTCACAAAAGTATAGTGAGCTTTAATTGGAATGATTTATGTGAGGAATAGAGCAAAAGTAGAAGGCCGAACTAAATAAACTCTAAAAATCTGATTTTTATGATTCAATAATGAAAGCATGCTCTCTGTCCGTATTTTAAAACCTACTTATTATATAGCAAATAATCAGTACAACTTAAAAATGGCTATTAGTAAAGGGATACACTTAGATCCATTATTTCCATAACAAAGAAAACCACTATGGATGGAAGGACAGACAGACAGATGAAGAGAGAGAAGCTCCAAATGTTATAAAGTCAAAAGTTACTTCTAAAGATTAATGAAAGGATGAATATCTCATATCAAAAGTCTCACAATAAATACTGCCGTGAGTATGTAGTGATAAACAGTCAATGTAAAAAAAGTCAATGTAATTAAAGATTATTCTTACAAAGAAGCATAGATGAACGACAGCATGTAGTAATTAACTGCCTCCCCCTCACGGCTACAAGGAATTTCAGCTTGTTCTGGAAACATGTGTATGACGTATATACACGTACAGGCGTATGTATATGGGGGGGGTGTTGTCACTCACCTCGGTGTCTCTGAACCTATCTTCATAATCCAATCTGTCCTTCTCTACAGCTGTCAGTTTGAGCTTCAAGTTAGATATTTCAGCCATCAGATCCAACTTCTGAGTTTCTAAGGATGTCCTACTCAGAAGCTCCTATTAGAATTTAAGAGAGACATTCAGAAGTTGTTCTATTATACATAGTCACACATGGATGTGTCTCCCAACTGCAAAGCAGTAACCATCAAGTGTCGGGAATGTGGTAAAGATTAATCACTAAACAGATAAAATTTGAAAAGATTATTTGCTTCAGTTAACCTTCGTTGAGCAGAATGAAACGTACGCTTGCTTCCTGGGGAGACATACGTTATATAGATACCCATGTATAGAAACCTCACAGGCTGTCGAGCCTGACGATAACACCGACGAAGACAGGTTTACTATGTGTTCTGAGGCACTGTTCTGATGTGTTTTAAGTGGCTCGATCCTCAAAACAAACTGATGAAGTAGAAACTCCTAAAGATAACTCCCAAGTTATCCTTGTTCAACAAATGAGGAAGGCTAGGAACAGAGAGGTTAAGAACTTGCTAAAAGTCATACAGCAAGGAAATGGCAGAGCGAGGACTCAAACTGAAACAGTCTCCCTCCAGTGGGTACCCTATCCACGGTATTACAGGTCCTCTTGTCTACCGTGTGTGTGTGTGTGTGTGTGTGTGTGTGTGTGTGTGTGTACATTACAAGCTTCCCCCCACCCCAGTAAAAGTCATATATGGTACTTATCTTTTTACTTAATCATAAAATATAGGCTCATGTTTGGGGGTTAGGAAACCATATGAAAGTGTAAAGAAGAACATCAAAATTACCCCCAATCCTAGCAATATTTTATTCCAGATACTAACTACATGAACACTTTCTATGGTACGCACGTGTTCTGAGACCCTGCTACGCTGGGTTTTTGCTTAGAGATGCCAGTCGAGGTGAATCATGAACTTGACCGCTACAACAGAGTGAACATGACACCCAAATGTAGCCCTTCAAAGAGTTCAGCAAGAAACTCCCAGCCTGGGGCGGGCTTCTGAACATACCTGCTGCAGCATTTCTTCTGTGGCGTTCAGCTTCTCCCTGTGCTCTTCGAGACAAAACTCCAAATCTCGAATCTTCTCTCCCTGAGCCTCTACCTGGTCTGTTAACACACTCACCTGTATTTAGAGCAAAATACTGCAATAGATTAGCAAGATTCTGGATCCCACTGCAAATTTTATTTCTCTAAATAGAAAAACTAAAATGATGTCACTACCCATTTGGTGGTAAAGAAAAAAATCTGTGAATTAATAAGACAGCAGACCTTTACAATCCTATTTAAGTGATGCTTGTTGATCTGAGGACTCCAATTTTTAGGGTGGTTAGGGCTGATTGGGGACATGCAACACCTTACATTTATAGTCACATCATTTCAACCATTTTATGCGAGAGGGCATGTGCACAGCTCATCCTTTTTTGGGGGGGGATGGGTGTGGGAGGTAGTATTAGAGACTAAGAGAGGAAATGGAGTTATGTTTGAAAGAGAAGCTGTCAAGGACTAATTTAAGTTTGATACCTCAGGAAGAATACAGAAAAGGATCCAGGGAATTCAAATTCCATATCTTTCCTGATTAAATTGTCCACAAATGTGTTCAAATCCAAGATGTAACTCAAAGATCCACAAGGAGACACTGGATTTAGTCTTTTCTCCTTGGTGCTTATTGAATATGTGAGTCTTTCCCCAATCACCAGTCTAGTAAATACACCGCAATTTATTTAGCTCAAAATACCAAAGTAAAAATATTTGTCATGCATTTAAAACATTATGAAAAAGAAGAAAACCCAACTTTAGCCACTAAACGAGACTCCACAACTCACGTTAGGTTCTGTTTGGCTCATGGTATCATTTTTAAAATTGAAAAATTAAACGTATTCAGATTCAGAAATATTCAGATTCATGAATATCTATATAAAAATTGCAATTTCTGCTGTATATTTAGAAAAAATCAGATCAATAAGATGACAGATCAGATCAGAAAATCAGCTTAGATGACACTGTGTCTGTCATCAGAGGAGCCGAGTCTGCTCACTCTAGACTGGGTAAGCACACCCTTGTGCTGCCACAGTCCCCACCACTCCCTATTGCATACAGATGGCCTACGTACTTATTTCTATTAGCAGTCTGGCTCCTGGAAGCATCTGAATATGCCATCCCAACTTAAAATGGTCTTTGTAAACATGTCACGAATAAAGAACAGCATTTTAAAATCACTTGCCTGGAGAACGAGAGATTCTTTGTCATTTTCTAACCGTGCTAGCCTTTCTTGATATACCTCTCCATTCCCTGGCAGGTGTCCATTTGTCTGAAAAAGATGAAGTAGTACGTGTAAGGCTTGACTCTCTTTAAAACTGAAACTACTGTGGGCAAATGAAATGGCATCCATTTTTAATCCAAGGAACCTGCATGGAATTCAGAGAAGCTGTAGCTGCCGCTAATAGAAAATACGAGACTGCAACTTGGTTCATTTACCTCACAATAGGTAAAACAGGCATGTCAGGCACTTAGGCATATTACCACCAAACCAGACAACTTCTCATCAAGCAGAAAATCATGCCCTAGAAGGAACCGTGGTTACTGACATTCACTGGTAGTGGAGGCACAGCCGGGTCATGCAAAGGTCTGCGAGTGTGTGGTCAGGCACAAAATCCCCATTTCCCTCTGAATGACAGTGCTACTAATCCTGGGTGGGGACACTGGGAATGTCCTGGGATGCCCTTCCATCCCTCCCCTCTCCTGAGTTCCAAATCCAGGACTGCAAAATCCAGGCAGCGGAGGTGTGGGGCAGCTCACACCAGCTTCTTCCCTGCTACTCAGAACCAAATCACAGGGCAAGTCTTCCCTTTGTCTTGAAGCCTTTCTTTCTTCCCCTGAAAGCTTAGCCATCAATCAGTCCACAATGACATTCCCTGGCAGCACTGACGAGCCGTCCTCATGGGCACTTCATCAGTTTCCACCCTGACTTCACTAACTTCTTGTGAGTGTGCTCGATTGGATAATGTCATGCCAGGCTCCTGCACAGAGCCCGTAAACAGCGATCATCCTGCTATCACGGCATGGGCCAGGTGCTCACTTTCTTCCGCTCTGTCCGGCTCCGCACCTTTCTATCAGATGCGGACATGTTTATGCATGGTGTAAATGCCGAACAAAAAAGTACAGATTGGGAAAGCAAGTCACATTCTTTTTTTCTCAGCTGTCTCATATGTAAATCATTAAGGAGACACACGAAAAGGCTCACAGAGAGCAGACAACATAAAAATGTCATTTTGAAATATAGCAGTATATGTGATATGTCCCTTGTTATCTCATTTAAATAGTTCATAATCATATAATGGGTAATCCCAATAGAATTTTCTGATTCCTCATTCAAATGCAACAGAAATAAAAGCCAGTGGAGCTCAAATTGGTTAGTTGGGGCCATCCAGAGTTCAATCAAAAAAGCAAATAACTTCAGGGGCGCCTGGGTGGCTCAGTCAGTTAAGCGGCTGCCTTCAGCTCAGGTCATGATCCCATGATCCCAGGGTTCTGGGATCCCTGCTCCGCAGGAAGCCTGCTTCTCCCTCTCCTCCTGCTCATGCTCTCTGTTGCTATCTCTCTCTCTCTCTCAAATAAATAAAATCTTGGGGAAAAAAGCAGATAACTTCAGATTTAAAACCAGGGAAACACAAACTCATCCTTACCGCCCAGGACACAGCAGATGTGATATCGATTATTTTCCAGAATTAACTGGTATTATTATTCTACCTTTCCAAATAATGCAGTTCCCCATATAAATTCTGGGAATAACAAAAGGCATGTGTTGAAAACACACACACACACACACACACACACACACACACACACACACGAGCTTTAACAAAAAAGGAATTTCAGGATGGTGCCTCTAAAAATTTAGATGCACTGGACAGATCTCCCATGAGGCCACAAAAGAATCAGAAGCTAACTGAGGAAGCCTGCCACGTGTATGTAGAGTGGATAAAGTTTCTAACATCAGCTGCTCGACCACATACCTGTGCAATTACCACAGCACAGTTCTGTTCATATTGTACATTGAAGTACCCAGAATTAAACTGTAAGTACTAGGAGGAGTGGGATGGAATGGCCTGTGAAAGACTTCTAACCCTGGGGACTACCATGAAAATGAAATTTATGTAACTTCTTGAGGACAGTTTTTTGGAAAGGAGCCAGGATGTATAATAATGCACGTTCTCAGTCTAGGGAAGTGCTCAGACTGGCCCTATGCAGCTTTAAATCCCTCATTCTGATTATGAACGTTGGCAGGCATCTGCTTTTAAAACCCCACATAAGCGAAGTTTTATAAACAGATACATTTCATTAGGTAGGAAAAAAAAAAAAAAGGTTTCTGTTCACCGAGGATAAACAGCAAAAGTTGTTATTTCTTCTGACTGAAGGAAATTATAGAAAGATTAGAAGTGTTGCTATGGCAAGTTCTAGAAGTGTGTCACGAAGCCGCTGCACATGATACAGAAATCAGATGTTCCCAAATCAGCATCACAAAACTATCTTGTAATCAAAATACCAAAAATTGACTCACAATGGGCACACTCACACTTCTCAAGACTAGTGATATTTATGAGAGCTCACAATGCTTAATTTTTTTTTAAAAAAACACCACAGGTCACCATAGCAAAATAAAGCAAAAGTTAAGAGCCACCAATGGAGTAGTTACATACTTTTAAAGTAGTGTGTTGACCTATTCAAGTAGGCAAAGGTCTAGTCTCTTCACACATTTATTTATATTTCTGCCAATTCTGTTACCTTTGCCTTGAAAATGTTAGAGAGGGGGCACCTGGGTGACTCAGGGGGTTAAGCATCTGCCTTTGGCTCAGGTCATGACCCCAGGGTCCTGGGATCAAGCTCAGCTTTGGGCTCCCTGCTCAGTGGGGAGTCTGCTTCTCCTTTTCCCTCTGCCCCTCCTCCTCCACTCATGCTCTGTCTCTCACTTTTTCTCTCTCAAGTAAATAAATAAAATCTTTTTAAAAAATGTTAGAGAGAGGTAAATTCCATTAGGCAAATACCCTACTACCTCTATTTTTCCTCCAACTCCCATGCTTTACCTACCAGACCACTCAAAACCTCCCCAGACAGGGCATGCTCTCTCGAATTCTATTCCTTCTGCATGGACAGTATTTCCCGCCCTTTCCTCATTCCTGAAAGTCCAGCTCAATCCGGGCTTGGTCTGTGAAGTCTTCCTTGAATTGCCCATTCACTCATATGCCAGTTATAGTTTCCGGATGAACCCTCATCACGGCATGCATCACACTGAATGGACTGGGTTAGACTTGGCTACATACATGTTCCTCTCTTCCATCAAACTGCATTCTTTGTGAGTAGCTTTGCCCTTGCATCCGACACACTGAGTTCATACCAAATGACTATGGAATGAACAGTGAATGACAGGTGTTCAATAAACATCGGATGAATACAAAATGAATGAATGCTCGGTTGTAACTTGGCCCTCTTGCTTTTTAGCAAGACTTTTATTCATGTTTTTACCTACAACCTGACATGTGTTCCATGGTCGACTTCAAGCCTGTACTCCCTCTTCCTACCATGTTCAGAAGGTGTTCTCAGAGCCTTTTTAATGGACTATACTTGAGACTATCTTGCATGAACTCCCTTATGTACTATCTTTTCCAAAGCATAGTATATATTGCCTCCAACACCTTCCCTTTCTTTCCTCCTGCCGGTCTTGGAGGAAACTGAGTCTTAACTCCTTCTAAAAGCTCATTATTCCACATAACCTTTGCACCCTGATTTCCTGCTTCCCTGAGACTTACAATTATCACCTCTATCTTTACCGTCCTCAATTTCTTCCTCCTAATGAACTTTCTTCCATTGCCCTCTCCAACATCTACTCCAAGGCTCTGTGTCCACTATACTCACCCCGCATTCCTCTCTGCCTCTACAAATCCATTTTTCATAGCCAGTTCCCTCCTCCTTCTTACCTTGTGCCATATTCTCTTCTCCCCCTACACTGGCTTCCCTTCTGTGTCTTGTCTTGTCCTTCACAATTTAGCTTTTCATCATATTCTGCCATGGATGGCTTACTAGTGATCTTATGAGAGTTAGTCACTTTTCTTCTTATCGGTCCCTCAAGGCAAAACTATCTTACATTTCTCTTGATTCTCCCAAGATTCTTATAAAATCATGAGCATATAATTAAAAACACATTTAGTATCAATTCTTGTTGAGTCGATTTGACATCCACAGCACTGAACACCAGCCCAAATTACTTTACTCAAAATCCTAGAGATGCCCTCAAAATAACTCTTCCTTACTTTAACTCATAAGGCAATCCCTTAGTGACCACATTCGATCCAACTGAAAGTTTAAGTCAAAATTGGCATCAACTTGGGGGATTTCAATAGTATAGTACCCAACTAACTGTGTGTGTGTGGAGGGGGGTAAGGGACACTAGGGAGGGAAAGGCAGGGCAAGGGATCCAGCTCGACTGTAACAGTGATACTTTAATTAAGGAACTCATGGTGTTTGCCAGATTTCCCTGGCATGACAGGGGGGAAATGTCTAAAAGGCTCTATTCCTTACAGAATTATAGAATCCTAAAGTTGGCCAGCAACCACAGCTGGGAATATGAATTGCCTGAATTCACATGACAGGTACTACATATGACGTTAAAGGCACAATATACCTCACCCGTTGTCATCTAAATAGAAGCTCTTCTATTTATATTAACGTCCTTTTAATTATCAAGTAGACACACCATCAAGTATAAAGATGTAATAAATGTTAGCATCTTGCCTCCTGTGCCTCCCTTGCAAAAATGTTTGATTATACAAAATTTCGCTTTTATATAAAAGTAGAGACCTTATGTACCCATCACACAGTATCAACAGTTATTACTGTGAGCTAGGCAGGAACAGTTGGCCTGTTATTTTTACTTAAAGCATCGTGCTATGTTTTCCTTTAATTTTCTTAGTTCTGACGGTTTGCATTGGTCTCCAGTGGTCTCCCCTTCTCTCCCCAACCTTCGTTTTGCTTTGTTCTTCCTTCCTGAGCTCTGTTGTCCTGTCTAAATCCCAAATCAACAAACGAGCAGTGATTTACCACAATTACACTTACTTATGTTGTAACACAGAACTCAGTTTGAATATAACGTTCCCAAATCAGAGTGGTGAATAGCTAAATTAAAACGGGGCAAAGAAAAATCAGTTCAATTTTATAAGGAAAACAAATGTTAAGAAATAGTACCCCCCCGCCCCGGCCACATACTATCCACCCAAGTCAACATACTCAATTTTAAAATTAGTTTTAAAAACTGCCAACCAGTTTTTGATTTCATGATTACATTTTTCAAAATTTTTTATCAAGAAAGAAAAAGGAAGGCGCAGCCCACTAGAGCTCTTTTAATGAAATGTTATCTCCAGCTACCGAAAGAAGCCTCTCATACACGGGCCTCGCGCATCCTAATCAGCATTACAACTCTACCACTGCGTGCAGACATTCGTTGCGTGCTTGCCACTGGACACTGCAGTAGGAGGAGAGATGGAGAAAAACTGGAAAGCCATGAACACCACAGTTACATCTCACTGGGGTCTAACGGCACAAGGAGTCTTATATACTATTGTCCAAAGAATCAACGAACGTGATTATCAACAGCACTGGAAATCAAGCCACCAGGCTGCAGTACTCTGCACCCCTGTCCTCTCACCAAGTGTGATGGAATCAGGGTGGTGAGCCTCTCTCCTTGTGCTGTACAGAATTATCTCAGGGCAACACCACTGCCCTTTGGAGCCACTGGAGCATGCCCTCTGGTTGGTTGGTGCCCTTATGTACTATCGCACCTCTGCCTCCATCAATCTTGAAACACTCCATTTATTTTTTCCTCCGAAATTTCTGTTACGGCTCTAAAAAATAAATACGCTACCAGGGTAACGGGGACAACCTTGTCAGGGAGCCCTCTATTTATTCCAAGACCTCATCAGCTCTGCTCAAAAAGAAAACCAAAGGGAGAGATCAATCTCATATACACTTCATCACACCCAAAAAGCCCAATCATGCTCCTCTCCTAGAAAAGATGCCAGTTTATTCAACGTCGCCAGAAAACGCATCGAAGCCCGAAAAGCTCAGGACCAGCCTGAATATCTTCTGTACTTCCCAAGTTGAGATTGCAGATGTGGTCAAAATCAGAATATGGCTTTTATTTCTGGGTTTTAATGTTCTCAGTGCTTGTTTTCCAGAAACAGAAAGCATCTTCTTCGCTAAATCACCAACGGGAGCAAAAACAAGTGCTCTGGGGTGAGAAGGATCCCAGCAGCAGGCCAACTTCTAGGAGGCACTACTCCAAAAATGGAACTGCATCTCAAATGCCTGTAAGAGCAGCAGATGCCAAGTGCTTTCATCTGCCAGTCTCATTAGAAGGATCTCGAGGGAGCGTCCCTGGAAGTATTCGGGTATCTGTTGCCAAAATATCAATTGCCAAGCTCCAGTGGCTCTCCCATTATACAGCTGATGCACGCACAGCCCCTTTTTGTGCCTCCGTGGCCAGGGCAGAGTGACTTGGATAGCTGTCTTCAGTGTTTCCTAAAAGGTCCTTTCAGACACCTGACTTGAGTAGCGGAGACGCATTCTGGCCCTTCCTCACCTCATTTTCCGGCACACCACCAGGTTCCCTGAAGCTTCTGCAGGGGGGGAAGTGCACATGTTGAGACGACGTTATCCTGGTCGCAGGGATACTCCAAGACCCTCTGAGCTACAGAAGGAGGAAGAACAGACGAGCCCTGGAAGCTGAGGCCCACCTCCTACTCGAGTAGCTTACAATATTCATTACATTATTCGCTCGTTTGTGCACTGTATTTCCTGAAAGCCGGTGACGTGACAGGATGCAGACACGGCAGAGAAGGGTAACACGAGATGAAGAAAAAATGCTGCCCCTATTTTTCTTGCCACGTAGCCTTTCTTGACTCACTTTCACGAAAGAATAGACACATCTCTTTCCGTTCAGTCCTCACGAACACCAGTCGCCGGGAATTTCATTAAAAGTGCATCTCTCACTTAACGCACTGCGCTGGCTTCTCCCAAGAATTCTGCTGACTCGCTCCACTTGTGGTCCTTTATCTGTGGACACTTTCATGGGAGTTTACCAGAAGCTTGCGAGCGGAAGGGGGAAAGCAGCGAGGACGTCTCGGTGAGACACTGCATAACTCAGATAACTTGTGGCCCCGTACAGAACACAATCGTAAGATGTGCCTTGTTTGCCACGGCTTGAACAAACACTCCCTGGAGGCACACATGAAAAGAGAAGGCGGGCAGAGAGCCGCGGGGGCTCGGGGGATGGCGGGACTGGAGTGGGTCACGTGGTGGAGAGTCAGGGGCCTGCAGAGAACGTGCCCACATCTGAACTCTTTAAATTATGAGTATTTGTGTTTATGAAACTTGTTCTAAAGCCTTTTTTAAAAGATACACTTGCAATTAATATCACCTATTTTTTTTTTTAAGTGGAGGACTAAGACAGAAATGTCCTGTGACTTATCAGGTCAGAAGCCAGCGAGGTACACTTCGCTTCACTTATCTCATCGGCCACGATGCCTGATGGGGACTTCGGTCATCGCATTTCCACTCACTTTGTTGAAAACTGTACTTTCGTCATTTCTGCTGATTTTGAGAATGCCTCTTATTATAACCACCACATCACCAGACACTTGGGGGAGTTCATGCCCTGCGCAGTCATGACTGTCAACTTCATCTACTGGGAAAAGCACTGTATGAATGTTCGAGGCAACTCACGGAGTTAGACCTAAGGCAAACAAACTGCTTGCTTGGCTCAAACAATTCGACATATTTTTCTATTTGCCCTCTTAAACTTAGAGGCTGATAAAGCATGTAATTCCCCACCATTAATATTTGTATTAACAGGATAACATTTCACAATCAAAACAAAGAAGTCTACCTCAGTACTTGACCAAATACGGCACAGTCAATAGATTTGTTTTTTCTTCTTCTGTTTTTTTTCTTTCTTTCTTTCTTTTTTTTTTTTTTTTACCACAGGAGAGTAACTTCTGAGTCTTAAACTTGCTGGTGTTCAGAAGGCTACAGCTATAGGTACTTTATTAAAACAAATTCATCTTATAGATTTCATATCCCTTCTCTAATAACAAACTACCAGTGTGACTATTTTCTTTCTTCTCGTCCAGCTTCTGATCATATGAAACGATACAGGCAGCAGAAATCAGTAGGGAAGGAAGAAGTGCCACCCGACAGGAAACCAGGGCATCTCCATGGCCCAGGAGAAGTCATTAGAACTGCAAATGCCCCGCTGCAGTAATGAGAAGATCAGTATCGGTCTTAAGGACGGGGACTCCCAAGCTGGCTATCATTAAACATAAATGTAATCTTGATTATGCGACTAGTAAATAAGTCTTTCTAAAATATTGTAGAAGCTTCTCCATGGTCTGAAAAATGCCTGTATTCTTGTCGAAAAAGTGAAGTACATACGAGTAACGTGTAATTGGAGCCAACACTCTCTCCTCTCTTGGCAAAGGGATCCCATGGTTTTCCCTCCACTCTCTGCAACTTACTCTTCGGTATTACGTTTTTGACTCATCCACCAGGCTCACTGACACAAGCACTCATAAATCAGCTCACGGGACTCACAGTCCTGTGTGGCAGAAGCTATCGTCCCCATTTTACAAATGAGGTAACTTGAGACAAATGGCTTAAAAATTTTCCCCCAAATCATACAAGCTTCTAAGAGCGCCAAAATCAAAATTCAGGTCTGCTGTCTCCAGCACCTGCACTGGTAAACGCCAAGATACAATCCAACCCTCAATTGTATCACACTATTAATGTTCTCCTTTTTGGTTGTGGTAAAATACACACATAAAATTTTTCACTTTTACCATTCTTAAATGTATAGCTTGGTGGCATTACTTGTAACAGAATGAACACTTTTTCTATCTTCCCCTTTGAATATTTTTAGTGGCATTCTTTAGATTTTATTTGTTCCACACATATTAAAACCATGTCATTTACCACTGTGTTCAGGGAAAGGGCAGATCTGCCACGCCATCCATTTTTGAGATGAATGCCTAGGAAGGGGCCTCATTGTTCAAGGAATAAGAACACCATTTAAAGCTCAATTCTGCAGCTTCCCTCGTGCACGTGAACTGACATGACCCCCACACACCACTAGATGGCACCTTATATCAAATACTGCCAACAGACCTCCTCCATGCTGCTTTTCAAAGCCTCTTTTCACTGCACTTCCTATTTGAATTGTTATTGGGTCCTTTTACAGTAAACTTCCCAATAATACTGAGAAAGCATCTATTACATGGAAGGTTCTTTCCCTTACAGGACTGTTTGTTTTAGGCCGCAGCAGGTCATCCAAGAAAAACTTGAAAGCTAGTCCACCTTTAAGGGCAAAATCAGGCGATGATGTGCTGGAACCCATGAAATGTACACTAACAGTATCCTTAAGGGGAATTGGGATGCATTAAGGGATAAAAATCACAGCAAACCTGCTGCCCTGTACTTTTGTTTTGTTTTCTTGTTCTAATCAGCTACTCTGTGCTCTAAATTTTGGAATAAGCAACAAAAGATTGACAGCATGGGATCTGTAACATGCAGATATCTACCATTTGACTCTGAAGCCATTCGACGAGCGTTTCTGCTGTTGAATCTGGGATCTGGCATCTCAAACCTTCCTTCTCATCTGTGTCCATCATCTCTAACAAGCCACGCAGGTCTTCCACAAGGTGCAGAGCTCGCAGGCTTCCCATGAAAGGGGAGGTGGGAGACTGGCAATCAAAAATCCCATTGGAATATTCCAGGGCCTTAGAACCTAGGTTTAAAAAAAAAACCAAAACAAAATCACAGAGAGAGCAGCAGAATTTATATTAGATAATATACTAAAGCTGAGGGTGGCAAGCAAGTCCAGTCACAGTGAGGAATAATCAAAACAAGCAAAAAGGAAAAGAAAACAATTCAATCATGCAAATCTCTCCAAGTCAAAGTGATTTGGTGCAAAAGTAAAACCCATTTAATTGATGGTAAATATCAATTGCCAAATGCCTAATAGGGAGGCCAACTGTGTAGTACAGTAAAAATATAACGAATGGGCTTTGGTGAAAGATGTGCTGACCTTGTGGAAGTTAAGGACTAAGAAGGTAGCAGATCAGTTTGGATAGAGCCAAGTATGTCCAAAAATATAAATTTCAGTACCATAAAGTCTTGAGAAACTCCCTGCAAAGAAGTTGCACATTTGAGGTGGAAACTGCATAGCATAATGTCAAGGGTAACAGGACCAGCTCCCAGTTAATTTACCGGAATTTAATCTTTGGAGAAGTTCAATGAATTACATGTATACATTTGTGTATGTACTCATGAGCGTGTGTGTATAAACCTTTTCTCCCATGATTTTGTTTGCAGCCTAGCATCAAATGCTCTTGCTAATATCAGCTTTAAAAAATAGTTTTATAGCCATTTTTTTCCTATTACTTATAAGGAAAAAGCATTCTACGACTTAAATCTACATAACTAAAAAAAAAAAAAAAACTACATAACTAACCCATAGCCTGTTCAGAAAGCACTCAAAGATACCTCTTCATCTCTTTGATTTTTGTTTTCTGGCCTGTCAAATATACATACTATTAATTATACATATTAATTTTATATTTAAGTGTCAATAATTATGATATTTACATTACCACCTGATTAATCTGAGGGACTTATAATTAGAAGAAAACTGAGAACTGATGTGTAAATTCTCTCTCCAGTTGGCCATCCGGCTTGATCAATTCCAACCATGGACAGAGGAATTTTCTTTTCAGTTAGTCCACTCCACTGACCTTCCCTGACACTGGACCAATTGATTTGGACCAAAATCTGTCAAACCATAATAGTGGTAACCATTGATATGCTAGGTCCGATGCTAAATGCTTCATAAAATCCTCTGAATCAATCCCCTCAGGAACCATGTAAGGTTGAGAGAATCCAGAAAAATCGAAATTGAGGCGAGTAGGTCAGAGAAAGGGAAGAGCATTAAGAACAAAGCAGGCTATGATGTCCTATTCCAGCAGGTTTAAGCATTAGGATCACCTGATAATACTATTCAAAATAGATGTGCCCACACTAACCTTCCACTCTGTTAAGTCTCCATCCCAAAACAAGGTGGGGGACAGACAGATGCGTATGTAGAAAAAGTCCTCAGATACTTGCGGTCAGATCTCCCTCCTACCTTAAGTGGAGAACTACTGATACTGAGAACATAAACCCAGGTCCTACCCACTAACCTACTGACCGACTCAGTGTGAGATGGGACCCAGGAAATCTTGATTTTTCTGAACAACTCTAATGTTGGTCCTGAAGCCCTACGAGGGCTAAGGAACAAACACACTCGTCTAGTGGAGTAGCTAAAATGTCAGTCCTCAACTACTGTCCAGAACTACTTCTCTTGACCATAGAGTTTCACTAAGAGCTAAAGGTTATAACCTCTGATAAGAGCCTAGATCTGGCTGGGGTTATATTTTCCAAAACTGTGACACAGTTAAGTCCAATCTCTTTTCCACCTAGGAGTCCTTCAACTGTGTGAAAGTATCTATCATGCCTTGAGCAAGAATATACTTTTCCAGGTTAAACTCCACCAGTTCCTTCCTTACCAGGTGTGGTTGTTAAATTCTCTGCCTTCGTGTTCACCTCCTCTTAAGTTTTACCAATAACCTCTCTGAAATGGATATTCCAAAAACTGAATCCAGTACACAAGATGTGGTCTAATCTACAAAGGAGGTCAAATTGAAATCTGGCCTCAGGATATACAAGTTTAACAAAGGAGGCCAAACTATGACCTGCCGCGACGTCCCTCAAGGGAAGAACCTCTGACAAGGAAAACACCTGTGGTTTCTTCGAACCACTAAAACAGAGTAGGGTCATAGTTATGACCAGAAAAGATAAGCAACAGGGGCCAGAAGAGCCAGAATGGAGGAGCAGGAGAGGCCGACCGCACCTTGACCCTGACCCTCAGGCGGATGACAACCCCACCCACCAGCCCCTTCAACCCTCTCTTCATTACCATGGGTTCCTAAATACACAAAGGTACTTCTCCTGCGACAAAACACAAAATGTGGTATGAGACCTTAGGGAGCCACCACCCCTGGGAGACCACAAGGGCCTGAAAGGTTCACCGTACCGGTCAGTCCCTTTGGTCATGATGAGAAAACAAGGAGGTTATGGTCTACACTGTTTTTGTTCCACTTCCATAACAGAGAATCACTCAAGATTCTTAACAAGGGAGGAATACGACCAGATCTGTGCTTCAGAAAGAAAATTCTGGTGGTCTAGAGAATGATGGACTACAGCAGGAAAGCGAGAGTGTCAAGAACATCAAGGGAGAGGGTTGCTAGGACAAAGCAAGGCAGAGGTAAGCACAGACAGGACATATTTTAGAGGGAATAAAAGGGAATGGCTGAACGTAAAGGGAGATAGACGTGATAGCACTTGACTAAGCAGGGACTATGAGGGACAAAGGTCTAGAGTGACTCAAATTTCTGTTTAGGAAACTGCGTGGATAGAAGGTTATGAAACTAGACAAGATAAAGACTACTAGAGAGGCTTCTGAGCAAAGAAAATGAGCTCAAAGCTTTACGCGATGACACGGATGTGCATATAGGCTATTTCAGAGGAGATATCTGATTGGCAGTTAGAGACCCAAAGCTTAGCAGAGAAGTGAGAAAGTCAACAGAAGCGAGAGTCATTGGTGGGAAAGGGAATGTCGAATTCAAGGGAACAGATGAGAACATCCGTGAATACTGGGTAGAGCAGTATCCCACAAAGTGTGGCCCACCGACTACCTGCACTGAAATCCCATGAGATGCAGTTTCTTTATCCTTGAGTCAGAACCCTAGGACGGAAATGGAATTTGACACATTTTAAAACAAAGTTTGAGAATAATACTGGTATAAAATGGAGAAGAGGGATCAAGGTGAAACCAAGGGGGATCAAGGCAGCCCATAAATGAAAATAAGAAAGTGGAGAGGTAATAAAAGAGGTGGAATGAAAAAGCCAAGAGCACAGAGTAAATGTCACGGTTCCCTCTTCCAGAGGACGCAGATTACCTGCTATAATCCCGTCCATCTGCTCCAACGCCGCAGCCAACATGTCACTTGCGTCACTCATCATTTTGTTATTTGTCAAGGGCAAATTCCAACCTAGATCTGAAAAAACAATGATGTTACTATTATATCCTTTAAATGACACATGCTTCCTGGCAGGTGTGATAGCTCAACGTCAAATCACAACCCCACCTAGACGTCAGACGGGGAGGGAGAATTTCTGCAGCAGTAGAGCTGAATGACCTGAGTCACTTGACACGCTGTGGCCGACCATCTACCGTACTGCAAGACCCCATGCTCCACCAGTTAATGAAATAAGTAAGTTTCAGATCTCGCATGCAAGGTGTTTGAAGTCCAGTAGAATGGTTTCCATGATGTACTCTACAGAGCTCGAGGCCTCTGTGAAGGGCACCAGGGATGGCTGTGGACACTTCCTGAGGGCCATTAGGAATGCTCAGTAGATGAGATTTTTTTCCTTCCTGCACCAGCCCCACCCAATTTCTGCTCTTTCAATTTTGCCTTTTTTTTCTGTATAAGGATTTACCATAAGACTTGTCTAAGGAAAGGGTTTACTAGCAAATACACGAAACACACACACAACCACTAGTATTTTGTAACAGTTACACTGTACAAGTGTCTACAGTAGTCCCTACACATTTACATAAATTATTCATAACCCCTAATCATGACAATCCAATACAACGGATAAATCTGTCTCCATTAGATAGATGATATCAAAATGTTGATTTTTGCACAGAAACACAGCAAATAAATATATAGTGAAGACCAGGTTTTAACCTAGGTCTGTCTGACTTCCACTATAATACATATTAAATTTCTGTTTGTCTCATTTTATCTGAAAAATAGATTTATGCTGAAATTATGACACAATCTACTCATTCTTTTACCTGTTAAAAATATATTGGAATTATTCTTGCAAAAAATTTAATTATGAACAAGAAAAAGTTAAGACTACGTGATTTCCAATATTTATTAATGTGCTTCAAGTACCAGACTAAACACCCGTGTAAATTCTCCCAAAAGGCCTAAATAAGGCCCTAGCTATTTTGCACATACTGTGGTGTAGCAAATATCTGGGAAATAAAGGGTATGCGGTTTAAAAGAAAACTTTGCCCACTGTTTCCAAGCAGCCAGATCTCACCACTTTACTTTCTTACAGTTCTGATCAACAGCTTCTTGGATCAGTTCTCTACTCTGCATTCATTCTGATAAAATGCCACGCCATCACTGTGAAGCATTACTTTGATTTTATAGCTTTTAGAGATTTCGTCTCTGATTTCCCAGAACTTTACTCAACTTCAGAAGTTGTAAAATATCACTACCATTTAATGTGGGGAAAACGACAGCACAAAAGTACTCAAGGCAAGTGTTTACAGTCTCCCAGAAAGTAGGAGTTAACAAGCAGGGTTATGAAGTTAGGTAGTTCTCAAATATTTACTTGCACAGTCCAGAGAGGTGGGGAGCAAATTCAAAAGTCACACTTCAGGATGAAAACTCAAAACTCGGTGACAACTGAGAACATACAGTTCTAAGTAGAAGACCGTGCAGTCCCCGAACTTCATATAATTAAGGGGCTGGCATTCCCTTTCATGTTAAAAGTAGCACTTCAAAGAGCTCTAGATACTATGATAAGTATAAAAATAACCCAAGGAGATACAAGCCAGGCTCAGCTATAAAGATGGCTAATAAAACAAAGTGACGACCATATTTGAAAAACTCTCACCACCGCACTAAATTATAAAAGCAAACATTCATCTTTGTTAGCAACTGTGTTTGTGTATAACGCGAACGCTTTTCCACATATGACAGGGGGTTATGTATTTCTTCTCTGCTCTGTTCAACAAGCCTTTCAAATGCTCTGACGCGGAGGTATGAGAACCTAGACCATGGTTTTCAGAGTGATGAAGAACCAGGTGTTTTTTAATTTCCAATCCTTTGCTTAATAAATGACAATATTAAATTGCAATAAATGTTTATAAACGCTTATCTCAATCTCTATACTTATCATGCAGCAGCCTGCATGTAATAATTAAACAGTCAATAAAAATAGATTTAATATTGCAAAGGTGGTAGGTGCTAATGGAGCAGGAAAAGGGGGTCCAGAGTTTGGAAGGGTTTGCAAATTAAATAGGGAAGTCTGGGAGAATGATGGATTCAAAGGCCTAAGATCTCTTTAATAAATTAAAAGTAGTCGGTATAGGGTGGTCTGGTTCAGTGGTAGTCAAAGGATAGAATTCCTACAAATCGATTTAAAAAAGAGAGAGGTGGGGCGCCTGGGAGGCACAGTGGTTAAGCGGCTGCCTTCAGCTCAGGGCATGATCCCAGTGTTGTGGGATCGAGCCCCACATCAGGCTCCTCTGCTATGAGCCTGCTTCTTCCTCTCCCACTCCCCCTGCTTGTGTTCCCTCTCTCGCTGGCTGTCTCTCTGTCAAATAAATAAATAAAATATTTTAAAAAATAAAAAATAAAAAAATAAAAATAATAAAAAAGGGAGAGGCGAGGACATGAAAAGATGTATAATGGAAAATATCTTCGGCCAATAAACCCATAGAGGCTTAATGTCATTAATACAAGGACTTTTAGACAACAACGTGATACCATTTTATACCTAGTCAGTCAACTGTTTAAAAAAAAATTGACATTCCCAAGTATTACAGAGGATGTGGATTCACTGAATCTCTTACAGAATGGCAGTGGGAATGTAAAATGGCTTAACCACTTAGAATAACAGTTTGGCACTGTCATCTAAAATTAAACATATTCACTTTCATTCTAACAATATTTATGCCAAGGTACACCATAATCATGAACACACACAAATGTTCATAGTAGGCCGCTTCGCAAGGCCAAAAATGTGAACACAAACCAAATGTTCAACACAAGAGGAGATGAATAAACTGAGGTATTTGCACAATGGAATTACATACAGTTGTCAAAACAAACGAAAGCAATATATCTGTGGTATGAATAAATCTATGCAGTATAATAGCAAACAAAAATAAGTCTCCAATAAATTCAGAGAGACTTTTTTAGAAGTTAAAACAATACAAATATAAACATATTTTAGAAATACATATACATTAAACATAACTATACAAACAGAAAAGAGGAAACAGTAACATGAAATTCAGGATGATGGCTACCCTCAAGTCAGGGATTGGGGGGGTTGACTGAGAGGAAGAGTTACATAGTTAAATAAAGGTAACTGTCAAGTTTTTGAGTTAGGTAATGGATTCAGAAGAGTGCTTAGTACATTATTAAAAATGACAAAATGAGAATTCTACTTCTGATAATGGTGGGGTACATTTTATTGGACAAACTACTCCACAAATAGCAATACAAAACACTGGATAAAACATAAAAACAGTTCTGAAGAAACTGGAGAGTGAATAAAAGCTGGTAGAAACTGGAGGGAATTCAGCAATGGAGTAAAGGGAACCATAATGAGTGAGATTCATGTTTATACATCTTTTACCTGTGGGCACTCCCCCGTCCGTGGGATAGAGAGTAGCTAGGATCATGAAGGATATCAAAATCTTACTGGCTCCAAGGGAAGAAGGGGGTAAACTTCTTACACTATACACAAAGGTGTTTAATACTAATTCATGGTAGACTGTGATAAGTTAAGAATATACAGCGTAATCCATTAAGATTACAAAATAAAGACATGAGTAAAAAGCCAATTAGGTTAATGAAATGCAATACTAATAAAATCCTCAATCCAAAAGAAGGCAATAACGGAACACTGAGCAGATGGGAGAAAAAGAAATCAAATGGCAAGATGGCAGATATAAATTCAATCATATAAATAATTATATTAAATATAAACAGAACGAACATTATTAAAAGCCAGAGACTGGGGTGGGGGAATGGGATAGACCTGTGACGGGTAGTAAGGAGGGCACGTATAGCATAGTGCACTGGCTGTTATATGCAACTAATGAATCATCAAACTTTGCATCAGAAGCCAGGGATGTACTGTATGGTGACTAACATAATATAATAAAAAAAAAAACATTAAAAAAAAAAAAAAAGCCAGAGATTGTCAGACTGGCTTAAAAAAAAAAAAAAGGACAGACCTAACTATATGCTGTTAATAGAGATATATTTTAAATACAAAGAAATGTAAAAGGATGCAAAATGATATACCACATACATCATAAGCTTAAGAAAGCAGGACTGGCTTTATTAATATAAGAAAGATGGCTTTCAATTGAGAAGTATTACTAGAAAGAGAGAGATTTTGTAATGATGATCAATTCATCAGGAAGTCATAACAACTGCAAATGTTTTTGCAACTAATAATAGAGCTTCCAAGTATATAAGGCAAAACCCAACACAATTCAAGGAGAATTACACAAATTAAGTCATTTATATTTGATGTAATTCTTGATATGGTTAGATTTAAGTGCATGGTCCTGTCCTTTTTTTTGTTTTATTTTGCTTCACCTGTCATTTTCAACCCTCTTTCGGAATAGCAGAGGTAGGTACAAGGTACGAAAAAAATCCAGCAACAACACAGAAGATTCGAACAATACCATCAACCATCCTGACCTAATTTGATTTATATAAGAAAACACCCAAATGCAGAATACACACTCAAGTCCACATGTTATATTCATCAGGAAGTCCATGTATGCAAGGCAGCAAAGTAAGTCTCAGTAAATTCCAAATGGACTTCAAAGGATACACAAAAGAATAAGAACAGCAAACTGAAGTGGTAAAGTACTAATACTGAAACAGAATTTCCATAGTCATTAAAATTCTGACATGCCCATGGCTTGAGTTATTTTAGAGGCAGCCTAATTTCATGAGCATCTGTGTTGATAAATCTATGTCAACTTTCATGGCTGGGTCAAAGTATTTTTAAAAATAGAAAGGCTAAATGGAAAGGCTTCAGAAAATCCTATGCTCTAAAAAGATTTTCCTATATCCCCAAAAGCATTTCTGAGACGAGGATTCCCCTGGACATCCTTACATACTTAATACAATATTACTCCAAATATAGTGAGTGGAATGTTGCTCCACAGTAAAAAAGACTGAAGTACTGACACATGCAACATCATGCTGAGCAAAAGAAGCCAGACATAAACAATGAGGTACTATATGATTCCTTCTATATGAGTCAAGAACAAGCAATCTATAGTGATAGAAAGTAGGAAAATAGTTACATGCAGGAAGTGGCAAATGATCCGGGGGACCTCCTGTTCAATATACTGATTGAGTAGTTGGTTACACAAGTTTATACATTTGTCAAAACTCATCAAACTGTACACTTAAGATGTGTGCATTTCACTGTATGTAAATTTCATCTCAAATTTTAAAAATTAAGAATGAAGATTGTTATTAATTAAAAATGAAATTGTATTTTTAAAATGAACTAAATAAATGGATTAGAAGTAGGAAATGCATGGACTTATAATGATGTCATAAATCAAGGATAATGAATAACCCAGTTATAGACTTGAGGTCCAAAATAAAAGCCTCAGAATATCCAAGTCCCTTTGTTCTAATTCTTTGCTTACCCAGAAACCTGCTGATTATAATTTGGTCTTTTGGATGCACAAAACCATTTAGGAAATTAAACCTTCAACATCCAATAATTCTCATACAATAGCAAATTCATTTCTGAATTCTAAATAGCTAATAACATACTTCTTTGAATAACTTGCTGAAGGGAAAAAGCACCAGAAAATACAACCACCACAACAAAGGAGTGGGGTTTGGGTTTAAGGTCAGAGCTCAAACTTGAGAAAGCCCTATTTGCTGGGTAATTTAAACAGAGATCAGCTCTGTTTGCACGAGTCCCCAGTCTGGTGGTTTCCTATTCCAATGGCTCAATAAGTTTAGAGAAGTCTTAAGAAAGCAATCTCCTGGGGATAACATTCATATATATTATAGTAAAGGACAAAAAGAAAGACCCAACAGAAGCATGTTTTGGGTATATTTCAAGCTTGGTCAGGACCCATTTAGAGTAGATTTGAACAGGATAAAATTAAGGAAAGTTCCAACAATGGGCGTGGCAGCTAAAGAGTTGGCAGAAAACCACAATTTTTTGCTGGGTTGCTGACTGACTGATGTTTTAGGGCAGGCTAGCTGCCCAGTCTCTCAGTGAAGAAAGAAAAAAAAAGACTAAGAAAATTAGTAAGTTTGTTCTAAACTTGGGCAAAAATGACATTTGTCCTAGCCTTCTCAGCTCTCCTTAGCTAAAATGCTTAGGTTTGAAAGAGAACTTCTAATTTCATGCCCAGAGACAAAAGCAACCCACTGAGATGAAGACACTTAAAAGAAGAAATCCCTTTATTTGAGAGAATGTTTACAAACATTCCACTAGGCTGGTAGAGTGCCATATTATTATGTGCCCATTACGACAACAATGTATTTTCATATAAATTACTCACAGATTTCTCATCAATTTTACCCCCAAGACGCTCAGTAGGGACGTGCATCAATTATACAATGATTCTCAATGTATGCAGCAATACAGTCTTAGCAAAGATAACATGTCTTTTTTTTTTAATGTTTTTTTATATTATGTTAGTCACCATACAGTACATCCCTGGTTTCTGATGTAAAGTTCGATGATTCATTAGTTGCATATAACACCCAGTGCACCATGCAATACGTGCCCTCCCCACCACCCATCACCAGCCTATCCCATTCCCCCACCCCCCTCCCCTCTGAGGCCCTCAGTTTGTTTCTCAGAGTCCATAGTCTCTCATGCTTCATTCCCCCTTCTGATTACCCCCCTTTCTTTATCCCTTTCTTCTCCTACCGATCTTCCTAGTTCTCATGTTCCATAGATGAGAGAAACCACATGATAATTGTCTTTCTCTGCTTGACTCATTTCACTTTTTTACTCAGGTATCAAAAAGAACGATTTCTCAACATTTGCTGCAACATGGAAGGCACTGGAGGAGATAATGCTAAGTGAAAAAAGATAACATGTCTTTAAAAATGGAAAGACCAAGATAGAGAAGTTAGGACTACCGGTGGTTCTCAAGGTGTGGTTCCTGGACCAGCAGCAGCATCACCTGGGAGCTAGTTAGCATGCAAATCCTTGGGCCCCACCCAACACTTACTGAATGAGAACCTCTAGGGGCAGGGCCCAGCAATCTGGGTTTTTACAAGCCGTCCAGGTGAACATGGGGCGCACTCAACCACTGTGCTAGAGCATAAGGGGCCATCTTTCCTTTCAGGGCTAGCTCTACCCAAGACGAAGTTGGAACTGGTTAGCAAGCTGAACAAGGGTAGAACTCCTCTCCCCAGTCACTGCTTCTTTTGATCCCAAAATAACAGCTCTGAATAAGCAATTCAGGTTTCAACCCGAAAACTCCCTCCCTTTAAACTTCAACCGCTAAGTCATTATGTCTGCAACATTTTATGATTCTTATGCAATCCTCCTTGTTTTCCGGTTCTCTGCTATGTATCTGTCATCACCTACTTTCTCCTCTCTACTATAGTCGTTCAAATCCTTTTCGCCTCCCATCTGCTCCAACATCCCTAGAAAATTAATTCAGAATCACCTGAAAAGGCAACACGGTAAGAAGTGGAGGTCAAGGTGCCCGGGAAGTGTTGAAAACAGAAGAGACTGGGCTGTTGGCAGCGGGGGGGATATCTAATGTTACAACGTACATTTTAAAAATCTGTTGAATTGTAAAGTAGGTGTAACATTGATGATATAACTGAAAGTTTGAACACTATTTGAATATATTAGGGAATTATTTTAATTTTTAAGTTACAATAGTTATTTTTTAAGAGTGCTTTTTTTTCAGAGATAATTAGCAAACTATTCCCTGATAAAATGATACATCTGGAATTTGCTTTAAGAGAATAAAGGGGAATGGAGTAAGGATAAAGAGAGAGACGAAATAAGATTAGCCATGACTTGATAATTGCTGAAGGTGGGGGATAAGTATGTGGGGTAACATTATGCTATTCTTCACACACTTTTATATATTTGAGATTTTCCATAATCAAATATTTAAATTTTTTCATCCGTATCTTTAGACAATAGGATTTTCAAACACCCTTAAACATGATATGTTTGTTGTCTTAAATATTTTGTTTTTCTATCATGACCTCAAGCACACCGAGGGCTCACCAAATATTTATAAAGCAAATAAGAAAATACTTATTTTAACCACATGCATAAACAAAAACACATGCTCAGAAAGGGCCTCTCATAGAGAACTTGTAAGGCAGAGCATAAAAGAGGAACTATTAATGACTGCACCCTAGTGAAAGTTACTTCTCTTGCTCACTGAAAAGCAGAGCCACAAAAGACGATGGGGCAAAGTTGGTAAGTAGTCAGATAAATGAAACAGCCAGGGAAAACAGGACAAGATAAAAGGAAATGAGTTTCTCAGCTCAATGCTATTAATATTTAGGAATGATAACCTCAAGGGAATTGATAAAAATGTGCATACAATAAGCCAAGATCCTTGACTTCTTGAATCAAAGGATGCTGCCGCTATTTGAAAAACGGCTTGTATTAAATATCAGTAAATCTGAAGATCTTGTGAGAAAGTGAAAGAATGTCCCATTTCTCCTTATCTACTATCATTAGCTCTTATGACTGCAAGAAGTAGTTATGAATTTGTCCAAGGTCACTCGAGAAGTAAGATTTGAGCCCCAAACCCATGTTGTTCTCTATAGGTATTTATCAAACAGCTAGTCAGCTCTAAGATCACCAACCTTGACCCTTCCCATGAGCTTCTAACCCCAATTACATACTACCTCCAAGGCACCATCCCTGCCTGTCATGCTGCACAACATACCCTTCCCTGGACGTGCACCTGTTCTCTTACCTCTGTGTGGTCACGACAGCTGCTCCTGCCCTGCTCGGACCACCCTCAGATGCCCCGGGACGCCTACTTTTGTAAAAAAAAATAACTTTATTTAAATTCAACTAGTTAATATACAGTGTATTATTAGTTTTAGAGGTAGAACTTAGTGATTCATCAGTCGTATAGAACACCCAGTGCTCATTCCATTAAGTGCCCTCCTTAATGTCCATCACCCAGTTACCTCATCCCCCCACCTGGGACACTGACTTTCAAGACTCAGCTCAGGCATCCTTGCCACCAAGGCCTTGTTGCCCCTCTCAGAGCACCCTGGGCGTGAGTCCATGAGAGCCCCAGTTTTGTAATATTCATCTCCTTGACTAAGCTGTGGGCTCCGTGAGACTACTTCTGACGTCCGCATCCTCGTATCTCGTGTGGTAGACAGCATGCTCCCAGCATGGCGCTGTGTTTCAGTGCCCTCCAACAGGCACGCCTCTGTCAGAACAGTTCTAGCTCCTAGATTCCTACATATATTATTTATACGTAGGATATATAAACATACTCTCCTATATGTTTCAGAGAATAGTGTGACCTTCCTCTTAGCTGCATATGTCAAAAACCTGCCCCCTCACCCTGACCTTTAAGATAAATCTAGATGAAACTGATTGTTGCTATCACCTACAATCTTACAAAATGAATTTTCACTCTTCAAAACGCAGGTAAACCAAATCCACTGTGATGATGTTATTTATAAGAGTCGGTAAACTTAGTTCCCAATAGAATGGAGGAGTTCTAGGGGGTCTGAGCAGGTTTTAACGTCTGATTTTTCCATCTACTCTAACCCTAACCCCCACCCATCTCTTCTTTTTAGCTCTTAAAAACCTGGGGACTTCTATGTCTCCTAGTTTCCTGCCAGGTCTACCAACGTAGCTTGAGCTGGTAAGAGGTCAGCAGTTCCAGGATCTTTAACACCCAGACTGTTGCCTACAGAGACAGGGATGGGTCATAGATACTCAAAGCTCTAAAAGGGAGGGAAAGGACAAGTTGTCTATTATACGCACCCTCTAAAGGAGTGTTTGATAAACTGTGGGTCATGACCCCTACGATTAGAAGGTAGTGAAATAAATTTAGCAGACTGCAATCAACATTCACTTGAACAAAACAGAAAACATCAGAGTGTCTCACAAGAAGAGAAGGTTAAGTACTGTTTCGTGAAACTTTTGATTCAGTTATATATACACACATCTGCACGCAATAAGTACTGATTGAAGGCCTACCACGTGCCGGGTACTGGAGAAAGAACAGTGAAAAAGACAAGGAAAAAAAGAAAAATATCTCTGCCTTTAGATAGCTGACATTCCCGTCGTTTCAGTGTGGTGGGGAGCGAGGCAGGCATGCATACGTATTACATCTTGATGTAAGAAAGTATATCTTTTTTAAAAAAGATTTTTTTTATTTATTTGAGAGAGAGAGAGCACAGCTGGGGAGGGGCAGAGGGAGAGGGAGAAGCAGACTCCCCGATGAGCAGGGAGCCGGATGCAGGCGTTGATTCCAAGACCTTGGTATGACCTGAGCTGAAGGCAGACGCTTAATGAACTGAGCCGCCCAGGTGTCCCAAGAAAGTGTATTTTACACTACATTTGAGAAACACTGCTCTAAAGTAGTGTGATTTAAAATGTGGTCTGTGAACTGGTTCACTAACTGTTACTGGTCTACTATGAGTTAAGTAACCGAAGTTATTTAGAAAATTTTGTAGCAACTTGGTCTTATTATGATAGCCAATTATGTGATCATTTTGCTGGCCCGCCCAGTTTTTTTTTTTTTTAATTGGATTTTACAGAATCAATCCATGATGAATTGGAAAGAAGGGGGGAAAAAAAAACCTGGTCCTTTACCAGAGGTGGCTGAGAAGCATGCTCGGGAGGACACAAGGAGCAGGTGCCTTGGGAGCGGAACACAGTCCTCTGATTGGAAACTGCAGTCGTGGATCACGGACAGAGAGCAGACAATACAGGGAGCAAGAGAACACCAACACCTGGGGAGTATGGTTCAGGGTCTCTCTGCACACATGTCCCATGAGGAAAATAATTAAATAGCAGGTGGAAAACCATTAGCACTGATGATGACATATGGCTAAATTCAGGAGAAGTCAAACAAGAAACATTTTGGTTATATAAAATTCATATCAATGGCAGTCATACTTGAACTTATGTGTCTAACTACAACACAGCAGCAAAACACAATTTCTGATCCACTTTGTTTTAATTATAGCAATAAAGGCTATGCAGTTCATGCTAACATGTCATAGTTTGTCACTCATACAACACGGCCAAAAAAGTACTGCATGTAAAAACGGAAGAATCCCGCCAGCATACCAAATTGATTGGGAAGAGTGGCAGAAATTGTGGCTTAGGGAACAGTTTTGTGGAGAAATAGGACTCTATAATAATTTAAAAAACTAAACTGTCTAGTGCATAATTTTGGTTGGTTTCTATTTCGATTAGGAGTTAGTTACAGCGTTGGCTGTTTCGTAAGTGGAATGTCTTGTTCATTAATAGCATACATGTTTCTGGCCATTAACAGCCGTACAGATATGTCCTCAGCTATTGGAGAAAAAAATCAAAACCAGAGTCCTGAAATGACACAGTTAAAAGTACAAAATATATTCTTAATGTTGTTATTCACTATTAAGATATTAAAAAGACATACGGAAATGTCGTACAATTAATGAATACCGAGCCAAGTATTAATAGGTAATACAATGCTTTGCAAACTACTTCTATTTCAGTTCTGAATTGACCAGCACTAATTGCTGCAGTGGGAGATGTCTTCAGGGAGCGGTAAAGAGAATCAGGAAAGCAAGACCGAAAATTATTTCCCAGCCCAAGAGCTGGGGAACGGCAGCCCATACGCCAGCTCTGACCCCCTGCCTGTTTTTGTCAATAAAGTTTCATTAGAGTCACACTCATTCATTTATGTATCATCTGTGCTGCTTTCTCGTCCAGCAGCAGATGTGAGTAGCTGTAACTCCCAAAGCCTAACGTATTTCGTATCTGGCCCTTTGCAGAAAAAGTTTGCCAACCCCTGCCCCAACCCATCCCATAGCCTCCTGAAAGTCCACAGAACCCTCTCCTATTTGCTCATTCACCCACTAATTGAACAATATTTAAGTACCTATTAAATATCGGGCACAATTATAAGTGATGAGGATATACTAGCAGAAAGAAAAAAAAAAGAGAAGAAAAGTTGTTCCTCTAATGGCAAGAAACCATAAACAAATAGTTTAAATACACAGTAGATGACATACAGGAAAAACAAAGCAAGGAAGAGAATTCAGTTAACATTAACTTCCTACGTACCAGGCACTGTTTTAAGTGCTCTTCATGTACTAATCTATCGAATCCTCTCCATAACCCTTCTGACACAGTATCTATCCCCATTTTCTAAGTGATAAAACTGAGCCACAGAAAGGGCACCCAGGTTATACAGCTTAGAAAAAGGATTTGGAGCCAGACAGCCCGACTCCAGAGCCCATGCTCTTAATTATACACTGTGATGGCTCTTTCTGCAGAAAGGGAATGGCAGGCATTTTCATATGATAATCAGGGAAGCAGGGAAGACCTGAAAAAGCGATACTGGTCAAAGCCTGGTAAGAGGTGAGGGGGAAAGTCACATGCATATATAGCAAGAGCTTCCATGTAGAAACCACCAACCAGTACAAAGGCCAAGAGTTAGGAGAGCTTCATGTAGTCTGTATTTGAGAGAGGGAGGGAGGGAGGGGTAGGAGGGGGAGAATTTATGCAGAATAAAATGCACAGGTCTTCACTGTACAGTTTGATGAGTTCTGATGAATGCAAACACCTACGTAATACACCCCCAACAAGATATCAACACCTTTATCACCTTACGTATGTTTTGATGGAAAAGCCAGCACAATTTGATACAGTGTTTGGGAAAAAGAAAGGACTCAAGCGCTGTGGCCTACTCCATAGAAGGATGGACTGGCCATTTACAGAGGTGTCTAACCTGCCCACTCCCAATCCTGAGCATGACAAGTACTTCCACTATCCACCAAAGGAAGGAAGAACTACAAAATCATCACCCATGGACAGTCATCACCTGCTGTCCTTTACACTATAGCCTAATGAAACACCTGGATCTTGTACGTGACAGCTGTATGTCATGGTGGATTACCCAAGCAAAATCCATGACCATGGCATCAAATGCTCCCACAGCACTTTTTTTTTTTTTTTTTAAACCTCTACTACCAGGTACCATATGGAGCCACTGGTTATCTCTACTAGATGTTATACTTGGCAGGCAGGCTAATAGGTCCATGGAATGTTATCCCTACTCGACTGAGCTTTTTAAGAACTAAGGTCCCACTCTTAATAATTTGTATCAAGCTTAGCTCAGGACACAGTGCTAAAGTAAAGATCTGATAAATAAATGAATAACCATTTGTATCCATCAACACAAAATTACTCATGAGTCACCACAAAACATGCTGTAGAGTACTGTATTGGGAAAGGTGGGTACATTAATGGACTTGTTGGCACTTTTGTGTCCTAGATCATCAACCCAGCTTTTGTTTTCACTTTACTAAAAGTTCTGGCAACTCATACCTATCAAGAAAGAAAGAGCTATACGTTGAAGGACTAGGGCAGGGCTACCAAATGACCAATACAATCAGGACTTTTCATATTTTACTATGTCAGCTAGAGCTACTGCTTCAAAATAGCATGGATAAATTCATACATTCATTCATACACATCTATGTTTATTCAAAGAATATTTATCACATTCCCACCATGTGCCAGGAACTGTTCCAGGCACTGAGGAGTTGTCATTCACGTGAACACCCCAACTTCTGCCTTTGCTATCCAATAAAGTCCACCTCACAGACCTGGTTAAGCGAGCCCACCTGCCAGAGACAGAGCCTTTTTCCCTAGCCAAGTACAGCATCTGTCTTATTTTCAAGTGGCAAGCCCAAACCTGACATTCTAATTGACTGGGGTAACATGGTGCTTGCTTGAGCTTAAAAACAAGGTAAAGAAACAAGATACTTGGTTTTTACATTTTTGCTATTTATACCTGTGTACTGAATGTCTTCAAATTATCTTAATTTCAGGATATCTCAAGTCCTGCCTTCCATTAGAAAGTAATATAGTATCAAAAATGTCTTTTTCTTTATGAAACTCCTGGCTCTGTCAATTCATCCGTAGCAAGTACGGCTAGAGAAAGCTGGGCTGGTTCTGCTTCCAATGCCTGCTATCTCGTCTTAACCGGGCACGTAGTGTTACTCAGCCACCCTGGAGTCATCATTAGTTCCCTCCCTACCACATTCTTCATGATGGCTGTCGCTAAGAATCCCTAAAAAATTCTCCCCTAATCTATTCCTATTGCTGCCCATGCTTAACCTCAGTACATTATTCATACCCTAATGTACAGAGAATCCTGGGGAGCTCTCCTCTGCCTTACTTGCATGTTCCTGCCGTCTGTCACAAGAAAATCTGCCACCCTGGGGCGCCTGGGTGGCTCAGTCACTTAGGTATCTGCCTTCAACTCAGGTCATGATCCTAGGGTCCTGGGATCGAGTCCCCTATTGGTCTCCCTGCTCAGTGGGGAGTCTGCTTCACCTTCGGCCCCTCCCCCTGCTCATGCTCTGTCTGTCAAATCAATAAATAAAATCTTTAAAAAAAGAAAACTTGCCACCTTTACTGATCTCATCCCAGCCTTTTAAACAACTACTCCCTCCTCCTTTTCTATCTTCAATCTCTTCCATTCACCTATTCACCTATTCGCCAATAAAATGTCAAAAATCTTCTGGACCTAAAAATCCTAAGCAAAACCAACAAGCAAGAAATTCCCAAATCCTTCCCTTTACCCCTCACAAGTTACAGACCTAGATCTGTCTCTTCATCATGACATCCTTGAAACGAATGGTCCCTGCCTACTGCTTTACCCTCTCCCTACTCCCGTTTGACTGTCATCTACTCACCTCCCAATTTTAAAAAAATCCCCCAGGCAACAAAAGCAAAATTAAACCAGGGGGACTACATCAAACTAAAAAGCTTCCACAAAGAAAAGGTAACCTACTGAATAGGAGAAAATATTTGCAAATCATGTATCTGATAAAAGGTTAATATCCAAAATACATAAAGTCATACAGTTGAATAGTAAAAAGGAAAAAAGTCTGATTTTAAAAATGGGCAGAAATTTTTCCAGAGAAGACATACAGATGGCCAACAGGTCCATGAAAAGCAGCTCAACATCCCTGATCATCAGGGAAATGCAAATCAAAACCACAAAGAAATACCACCTTACACATGTCAGAATGGCTAGAGTCAAAAAGACAAGAAATAACAAATTCTGGTGAGAATGTGGAGAAAAAACGAACCCCAATGCACCTTTGCTGTGAATGTAAATTAGTGCTGCCACTATGGAAAACAGCATGGAGGTTCCTCAAAAAATGAAAAACAGAACTACCATATGATCCAGCCATCCCACTTCTGTGTATTTATCCAAAGCAACTGAAAACATTAACTCAAAAAGACACACACACACCTGTATGTTCACTGCAGCGTTATTTGCAATGGTCAAGACAGGGAAACCACCTGAGTGTCCATTAATAGGTTGATGAATAAAGAGGGTGCCTGGGTGGCTCAGTCGGTTAAGTGGCTGCCTTCGGCTCAGGTCATGATCCCAGGGTCCTGGGATCGAGCCCCGCATCAGGCTCCCTGCTCAGCAGGAAGCCTGCTTCTCCCTCTCCCACTCCCCCCTGCCTGTGTTCCCTCTCTCACTGTCTCTGTCAAATAAATTAAAAAAAAAAAAAAGAAAGAAAGTATGATATATACATACCTTGAGGGCATCATGCTAAGTGGAATAAGTCAGACAGAAAGACAAATATCATATGATCTCACTTCTATGTGGAATCCAAAAAAACAAACCCAAGCTCATAGATACAGAGAACAGATTGGTGGTTGCCAGAGGCAAGGAGTTGAGGGATGGGTGAAATGGATCAAAAGGAAGAAACCTCCAGTTACAAAATAATTAAGTCATGGGAATGTAATGGCTAGCATGGTTACTATAGTTAATAATACTATATTGCATACTGGAAAGTTGCTAAGAGAAGATCATTTCACAATACATACAAATATTGAATTATGATGGTGCACACCTGAAACTAATATAATGTTGTGGTCAATTATACCCCAATAAAAAAAAAAAAGGCTGAAAAACAAAGAAATGGTTCTGAAAACAAAGATGGGAAAACCACCTTTTATCAGAGTCTAAGAGAAATTACATAGAATATGGATGCAGTGCAACTAAACTGAGGGGGAATAAAAACAACAACCCGGTGGTCTAATAATACTGTATTTCATGAAGTAAAAGAATCCTACGGCTGCCAAAGATGACAGAAGTCCCATGTCCTCCCTTAATTTCTACCACGAGGGCAAAGGCCTGCCATCTTTTCAGTGTAAAGCAGATCTCTTGAATTTGCACAGTCTAGAAAATGATTCACGAAGATGTGTGTGCCATGCCTTGTGCGTGGGCCTCGTGCATTTTAAGGATTCAATAAATAGTGCATATGTAACTAGGACTTCCGCCCCTGCCAGGTATCCCCTGAGAACTTCCTGCATATGCCCCTTCTGCTGACCTGATCTTTACAAAGAGCTTAGCACCCTTCACCGGTTCCATAAATATTTTCTCATGACAGACCGCCACCCCCCAAAAAACTCCTACCCTACACATTATGCCTAAAAACCATGGGGATAAGAGTATAAAAAAGGGAAGGAAGAATGAAAAGGAGAGAGGAAGGAGGAAAATAGGGAAGGAAAAGGAGAATGGAGAGCAGAAAATAACTTTATTAAATGCTTGCCCAACTGTGACAACTGGAGCATCAGCAGCCGAGGACTTTGACAGTGAGAAGAGAGAGCAGCTCGCTAACAGCTAAAGCAGAACCATTAACATGCCCCCGGACCCTCATTTGTACATGCATGTCACCAGTCAGGGGCTTCCTGAGTTCTTCTTAACTTGCTGCAGGCTCCAATGTGTAGGCAAGAAGCTAAAGAAGGTTAGGAAGTCTTCCTACAGTGACAAGAGGGAAATAGATGCCAGAGATAAATCTCTGCAAAAACATCTTCCCAGGGAATAGAAAGAGAAATGAAACTTCAGCAGCCTCTTGAAATGTTTTAGACACTGTGTGGAGTGAGGTCTGAGTCCTAGAGCTATAACAAAGGCTGCAAAGGAGACGGGGTCGTGATTTACCCAAAGGAAGGAGCTGGGAGTTAGTTTCATTGCCCCGTTCCCTAAAAAGAGAGGAGGTCAGAGGGAGGTATAACTACTCCAGGACAGTCCACAAGCCAACGTGCAAAACTAGCCCCGAGGACTGCTGTCAAGGGCCAGAGAGCTACTGCCTGATACTACAGATCTTAGGTGAAATATTTAAAACACCCTCGTCCCTGGAGAGAGTACTTTAGTCAACTGGGGAACTGGAATTCATGTGGGATGCCCTAGGCTTGTCTTCTTCAAAGAGGTCAAATGCCAGATCCGTCAGGTTACCAGGCAGATGCTGGAAAGTTTGGGCTCCTCTCTGGAGTTTCTTGGGAGTCTCTGGGATTTCCTCCAACAGGAAGCAGGGCATGGCAGTCAGGAAGCATCCAATTTTAGCCACAAAGAGGTTCTGGTTCTTGGCAGTGGAATGATCCAAATCTAGGACTGCCTCTCAAGGTACATGGCTGCCTCTGGAGAGACGAGGTCCTAGGCCTTCCTTTGCTTGGGTACATCAGCTCCAGGCTCCATGAAGGAAAAGAAACCATCAGAGACAAACTTCTAGAATAGAAATCAATGTTTTAAAGTCTAGCTGAGATGGTTGATATATTTATTGCTTCTTGGTTTAATTAAACATGTGGCCCATGGCATGGGGGTTGGGTAGCAAGTGGCAGAAAAACCCGTTTCAGCCAAGAAACCCATCCCTTATAAGGATGGCGGAAAAAATGACTCTCTTAAATCTCTTTTTTACCACGAAGAGGTCGGGTGGAGGAAAGATGCATACGTGTGCTCCAATTCCAATTGAGAATTCCCCAAGAGGAGTCTTTCCTAAAGACGCTTGGCAAAAGCAGAGTGGCAATCCCTACGCCGACCAAGGACCTTCACCTGTGAGAAACTCCCAGTTTAGAAGTTATTCACTCTGAGGGGAGCACAGGAAGGAAAATGGGAGCATTGGCTATGTAAAGAAGGAACAGGGAACTGACCTTTTATCTCAGGGAATTATATGCATTATATTTAGAACAATTTTTGTAATTTTCTACTTCACCTTGGGGCACCTGGGTGGCTCAGTTGGTAAAGCATCCGACTCCTGATTTAGGCTCAGGTCATGATTTCAGAGTCGTGCGATCGAGCCCCAAGCCCCTGTGTTCGGCTCAGTGGGGATTCTGTTGGAGATTCTCTCCCCCTCTCCCTCTGCTGCCCCAACTCCCCCACCCCTGTGCTTGCTTGCTCTCTCTCTCTCAAATAAATAAATCTTTAAAATAAGTAATTTTCTACTTCATCTTAATAGTAAAGATTGCTAGAGCCTTTCATATAAAGTCAGAAAGGACCTTGACCTTGGTGGCTTCCACCCTGCTACAAGGCTTATAGAAGTATGGATACCAGTGATTCCATGCAGTATCCAACCAGCCCCAAACTCTGTTTCCTGCAGGATACGTAGTTTTACTAATAAACTGCTGGTATTTTAGAATACACTTGCAGGGAGACAAAATCTACCTCATTTAGTAGAAAGGGAAGACAAGTTCCCATCCGTCCTGGTCTCTTAGGCCAGGAGAAATGAAGTATGGGTTATGACTCAACGCCCAGAAGCCTAAGAAGGTACACAACAGTTACACTAACAAGACATGCTTGGGAACAGGGAATGGAGAAAACCTAAAAACACAGATGGGGTAAACAAGCACGACAGGGGCAGTGTGTCTGAGGAGACAGAAGCCTGGCAGATGCCTTCATCTTCCAGAAACTGGGAAAGGCCTAGAGGAGAAAAGGAAGACATCCTTCAGCTCAAAAACCTCCACTGAAGGAATTACTGGTTGTATCACAACAACTTGCCAGAAAATTCAGCTGCAAGCTCTCAGAATAAACAGTCAGTCCAAAGCACTGGAGAGCTGTGAGTGTCAAAACCACTCAGCCAAACCAGGCTTATGCGGGAAATGAAGGATATGCAGATGGTGTAATTCAAACAGGAATCAAGCAAAAACACACCACACATCAACGTGTTCTATCTCAGATCCTCAGAACTTGGGATGGGTTGGACATTTTATAGGTCATGGACTCTGGTGGAAAGGGAGCGGTGGAAGGCCGCTTGCTAAAGACGCTACTGTCATACTGGCTTTCCTTTCCCTAATACTTGGATCCCATGACTCATGAAATGAACGGCAGGGAGAGCACTGTGAACCGCAGAACCAGCAGCACCCACACTAAGGCACTCTTCTGGGCTGGAAAAAGAGGAGTTAAAATTCAGCTGATTCACAGATTTCTTCTGGTGATTTATAGAAGATTCCACAGTAAGTGCAGCTAGATTTCTGAGGCTAATTTATATGGAGGCTCAACACTACAGGTGGTGTGATGGGTTGAAATGTGTCTCCCCCAAAACTCCTATGCTGAAGTCCTAACCCCCAGGAGCACGGAACGTGACCTTATTTGGAGACAGGGTCTTTACAGAAATGATCAGGTTAAAATGGGATCATTAGAGTGGGTCCTATTCCAATATGACTAGTATCCCAATAAAAAAAGGGATATTTGAACACACAGACATGCAGGGACAGAAGATGCTATGAAAACATAAGAAGACGGCTGTCTACCAGCCAAGGAGAGAAGCTTGGAACCGCTCCTTCCCTCACAGCCCCTCAGGAGGCCCCAACTTTGCCAATGCTTTGATTTTGGATTTTCAGCCTCCAGAACTGTGAGAGAATAGATTTCTGTCATAAGCCACCTCGTCTGTGGTACCTTTTTTGGCAGCCCTAGCAAACGATAGGCCTGAGGCCTGACAAGAGCCCCTGGGCTGCGGCAGCAGCAGACTGGCCAACTGCCAGGGGTGAGATGACCCAGGATCACAAAGGCTCAGGGCATCCCATGAGGCGGAGTTTAGACTGCAACTGGCCTGGAAAATCCAGCTGCAGCTCTACCTTGAAGAATGAGTTTTCTATGTGCTGGCCACGTTTTATTTTCAGTGACAACAGCCATCAACTGCCTTTATGACCCAGTAGCGAACGTGATAAGCTAATTTGATTAGATACAGCATATTTGCAAATTCAATATCATAACAAACATTTACAGAGCAATTATTTGCTCCCAGATTCAAATTCTATTCCTACTGAGCGACCTGGCAATGACCTCTCTGAGAGAGAGCCCATCAAAGTTTGAAATGACAAGGTACTGAATATATGTGGTTGTTTTTCACACTTTCCTTTATGGCCCACCCCCGCCCCAATAATACTTAGGCACTTCCGTAATTCTGAAAGGCGACCAAAAAACAAGAAAAAAAAAATTCAATACTGCGTTTAAAAAAAAAAAGTTGATTTGCCTCAAATCAAAGGCAAAATCATCACAATGATATGTATCCAGTGTTTGTTCAGAGACAGACTTACGCTAGGATCCGGCAGAGGACGTGTGGCTATCTAGCATGTGCATCAAAGCGATCTAGGATTGATGAACCGTTTGTACCAACAACGAAACTGCTTAATACAATGTTCAACTTAAATGTTTACAAGATGACTCATGCCTAGCAAGAACTAGGTCTCCTCCCATTTCTTCTCCTGCCAGGTCTCAAATACTTCAAGTCATTTTCACAAGAGCAAACATGCCATATGAAAGAATGTTGTGCTTCTCCGGCTAGCAGATAGAGACATTCTGGATTGTAAATCACTCCTGCTCTTCAGCTATGAGACACAGCTATGAGCAAGCAGCACAGACGGAGCCACGCCGGCTTGGGAAGACACATACATGTTATCCTAGTCATGCAAAGAACAATTCCGATAGCTCTCATGGTAAAAGCCTTCTCACATTTGCAATCATGACTAAATCACCAGGCTTTCAGGGATTTCCAGAAGTTGTCCAGGATTCTGCTTCTAAATAGGACAAAGAGACCTATTTTAATTTGGAGGCAAACCAACTGACATCTTGAGTCAGGGTCACCATTCTGGCTGTGCAGGTTGTGATCTGCACAGGGTGCCCTGCCCTGGCGAGTGGAGGCTGAAATCTGGTCTGTTCTGGCCCAGAGGCTGTATCCGCCTGCAGGGCCACCATTTTCTAATTGCACAAAACCTTCTTCTCTGCAGATACCCTTGGGATACAGGTCCACAATCACCTCAGCAAAGGGCAATGCTTTTAAACATGTTTAGTTCAGGACGTGAAATAGTCCGTAGGACTGGAGTTTACAGAACAAGAAGGGCGTGACTCAAAATGAGGCTGGAGATGTTGACAGGGGCCATTTTGAGAATTTAAAGATTATCCTAACTACAGAGAAATATCATTGAAGGGTCTTAACACAGGGGTGACCTGATGTGGTTAGTGTTTCTAGAAAGTTTTCTCTGGCTCCCATGTGGACAATAAATCAGAAGGGAGTGAGAGAGGATGTGGAAGGTACAGGTGAGAGTTAGTTGACAAAGTGATGGTAATGGGATGGACAAACTAGGAGATGGAATCACCAGGACTTTGTGAATGACTGGACGCAGGGTTGAAAGTGAGAGAGAGAAGGAATGATGTCCAGGATGATTCCCAGACTAGACCATGAAAAACCGGGCAGAAGACGATGCTGTTAGTAAAGAACACTGGAGGAGAAGCAAGTTTGAGGGATTAAGCTCATGAGTTCAGTGTTAAGAGTCAAAACTTCCATAAAACAGTGGGTTACTATGTCTTCTAGTAAACACTGGTACTAAAGTATGATATACCATACTTTTTTTTTTTTTAATAAAATCTGAGAAACACAATTTTAGTCAGAGTTTTAGAAGTACTCCGGCCATACTCAGAATATGACTATGGTTCTCAAATTATTCTCCATGACCACATTCCTGTCCCTACCTTTAGAGTATTTCTGGTTGGACCAGTTGCTCTGAGAATAAATAAATCTCAGAAGAAAGGGGAGAAAAGACAGCTTACCTGGTAGGAGTTCTAGGTCACAAAACACCGTGACTACCATCCCGTCCTCCATCTCGCCCCCACAATGTGTTCCAGTCCTCATCTATGGGTTTTTGATAGATTAAGTTACCAAATTCATTAAGAGCAGTGAGTCTCACAGCATGGTCCCCAGAGGAAGCAGCATGAACAGAACTCGGGAACCTGTTAGAAATTAAAATTCTCGGGCCCCACCCCAGACCCACTGATTCAGAAATTCTGAGGGTGGGACTCAGGACTCAGCGCTTTAACAGGTCTTCCGGGTGATTCTAATGCACACCCAAGTTTAGGAACCATGGACAACCATCAATTACATTTCCTTCACAACTGCTTCCTAATGCCCATAATCCTTTTCTCCTGCTAAAATTTCCTCGGAACTCTAAAACAGTCTGTCTCTACGTAAAGCTCCTCCCCCACGTGACGTCATTCCTCATTTGACTGCCATGCTATCTCCCTCAAGGTGTCTGGACACCCAGTTTCATCTCCTCCAATCTGAATCCTGCCCATATCTTTGAGTCAATTGTCGGTGGCCCTGCCCTCCTGCTCTGAGTTCCTTCACTTCATACCGGCTACACCACTTGGAATACTGCCCCGTGTTGCAAGCCATAGCACGTCCCCAACAGGGATCTGCCTTTTATTTGAATTCATCAGTAACTAATATACAGAGAAAACCTAATAAAAGTCTAAGCAGTTGTTCTAAATCAGTGTGTCTCAAGGTGGAGTCCACTGGAAGTACACGGGAAGAGTACAGATACCGAGGCCCCACTTCTAGTCTCTTATATAGAACTTTTTGGGCCCAGAGCTATGCACCTTCAATGCACACTGAAGTTCGCTCAGTCCTGCTGTAGATGAACTGCTATCCTGAGAACTACAGACTTAAATTAACTGCTTCTTGAGCACAGGACACCGAACTGAACTGGAACAAAAGCGGAAGGGCTTACTTGGCTCCTGACCCTGTGGTTCACTTCCTAAATGTATTCTGCAGATTGTAAAGTTTTAAAGCAGCAACATCACACTTTGTGCTTTATATGTACTATCAGTAGGTCTTCCCCAGCCTACACTTACAGAATTTGCTTTTCAGACCTAATGAGTTTTATCTTTTCCTTTTCAGCCCAGATAGCAGAGCTTTACACAGCCATTTCGAAGATACCCTTTTCACCTATTTCTCTGAGACTTACTCAAGATACTGCATACCATCTTTCTGATCTCCCTAAATTCTCAAACTTGTGAATGTTTACATTAGCTTCAACAAAATTTAAACGGGGAGTTTTAGGTGCAAAAAGAAAACACGAATATAGCTGCCAAATAGCAAATGAAATTATTTATAACTACTGACACACTGTCACACAGCCAAAAATATTTCCTGGCTTTAGTTATGAAAGTTAAACTTGCTCCCCCACAACTCACTGCCCCACAACCTCCTCCTGTCAAGTGGGTACATGAGCTCCACCCCAACCCCCACACACCCTAAAAAATGCCCGCAGACAGATCTACAGTCAAAATAGTTACTACAAAGCACGTTATATAATAGAAGCAGAAAGGAGTCCAGAGACAAGCGGTTTTTAATACCACTGCAAGAGAAGGAGCTATGGAACAGAAGGGAAAACAACAAGCTCTTTCCTAGAATTAGCATCGGGTCTTTCTCAAAACAATCTGTGCTCATCTTTATTTTGTCAAACACATGCAAATCTGTTTTTAAAAACTGCAGCACTGTCTAATTAAATTTTCACTCTTTCCAAACTTTGTAATGGAAAAACTGGCACATACGCACACGGCTGAAATCTATGAAAGTCCCTGCCTTGGGTGGTTCTAATGCACGCTCTTCAGTTTTATTTTTTTTTTAATTGCCAAATTCTATTTCTGAGATTCATTTTAAGAGAATAATTTTAATAGATGGTCATGAAAGGAACACGTATTGGCTCATTCTGCCTAACAGGAAAATGTCTTTTTTTTATCGAGGTATAATTTATATATAGCAAAAGTCACCCTTTTTCGGTACACAATTTGAGGATTTTTGATAAATGTACACAGTTGTGTAACCACCATCCAAACAGTGTCGAACTGTGTTGCCCATTAGAGTTGCCACATGTGGCTACTGAGCCCTTGAAGTGTGGCTAATCCAAAAATCAGAGGTACTGTAAGTATAAAATACACAACAGACGTCAAAGACTTGGCTAAAAAAAAAAAAAAAGGCAAAAGATCTTATTAATATGTGGTGAAATTATAATATTTTACATATAGTGGGTTAAATAGTAATATAGTAAAATTAATTTTACCTGTTTCTCTTTCCTTTTTTGATGTGCCTATGAGGAAATTAAGTTACTGGCTTGCATTTGTAGCTCAAACTACATTTTTATTGGACCATGAGTTAGAGATTATTTCTAGCCCCCAAAGAGCTCCCTCTCTGCCCTTTGCAGCAGATACCATTTCTCCACTCCCAGCTCCTGGCAACCACTGATGTGATTTCTAACCTTGAAGTTTTTCTTTTGGTCGTCTCCAAAACGTATTTCCTCTTTTTGTCTTTTATCTTCTAATTTTCCATAATCATCTTGTGTTGTTCTAAAAATAATTTAACTTTTTTAACTTTAAAAGATCTGGAAATGGGGGCGCCTGGGTGGCGCAGTCGTTAAGTGTCTGCCTTTGGCTCAGGGTGTGATCCCAGTGTTCTGGGACTGAGCCTCACATTAGGCTTCTCCACTAGGAGCCTGCTTCTTCCTCTCCCACTCTCCCTGCTTGTGTTCCCTCTCTCGCTGGCTGTCTCTCTCCGTCAAATAAACAAATAAAATCTTAAAAAAAAAAAAAAAAAGATCTGGAAATGCCTTGCCCGATCATTTCCTATAGTTTTCATTAACCAATGTCATTTTCACCAGTCCCAATGCTGGTAGGGCCACCACAAGTGCATTCTGGGTAACAAACTGTCTTCCAAAGGAGGCATGCACAAGTGGTTCATAATTGAATGGAGACCATTGTGCAAACATACAACAGCTCTATTCAAAGATGCTGTGGGAGATCTGAGCCAGAGGTGGGGAACCTACTGTAGCTTAATTTTATTTAGCTTCAGGGAAGTGGAGAGAAAGCTTTATCTGTGCTAAGGAAAGGTTGGACAGACAGGTAAAAAGGCTTTACAGGTAGGAGGGGGAGCAAGGACAGGAAGCTTTGGCCCCCGGGCAATGTCTGCTAGTAGGAGCTCTGTGATGACTGATGATAACGGCCAGAGAGAGGCAGCAAGACATGCAAGCTGCATCCCCCCCCCCCAGCCCCCAACCTAGGCTCACTTATTCCCAGTCTGCTTTTCTTCTAATTCCCTTCTAATTAAAATGAAGTTAATCATTATTTAAAATAGGTATTCACGTTTTCTGCTTCTATTCACATTCACTCTTTACTCATTCTCCAGATACTACATACCATCTTTCTGATTTCTCAGAATTTAAGGAAAACAGCGCAGGCCACCTCCTATTCATATTTTCTCCTGTTGGGTTAGTTTGGGAGCTGCATGCTAGTCTTTCTACCTCTGAACTCTTGGGGTCCTTCTGGATTATCAACCTTGAGCACATCTCCCTAGATTTCTATACCTCATTCCCACCCCCCCTTCCTTTGCAACACCCCAGAGAACTGGAACAAAATCTTTGCATTTCAAGCATTTTATTGCTGCCTTTTAAAGAACTGTAGTAAACTGCCAACTAGGCTCTGTAGTTTCTTGTTTCCCCCGAGATACCTAAAAGCACCTGCAGAGTGGAATCTACACTACATCCTCCCCATCCTCTACCCCTAAGATTTTCTTGTGGAAAACCCTCTCCACCAAGAGGACCATCTACCCAATTCAGAATAATGGCAAAACAAGAACTAAATGTCCAGATTGGTCGGGATTCATTTCACCAGACCTCTGCTTAGCCCCAGAAGGATCCCTTCCAGGCATTTCCAACCCAACTGGAGAATGTACTAGAAATGGAAAAGTCTCCAGTGCGGTTTCCAAGTGAGACACTGAGAAAGGATAACTCTGGTGGTTCCTTATGACTGCCAGAATCGGGGGGGGGGGGGGTGTGTGTGTGTCACAGACCAGGCACCAAGCTGGTGGCTATAGAAATTGCCTGACAACCAAATGGATCCACCTTTCTCTTGTGGAGACTTCAGCCCAGGGGAAGGAGATGGTCAGATAATCCTACAAACACAAGTATAATTATTAAATGCACACACAATTCTGATACACAATCAGAGTTGGAAACAAGTCTATGTTCGAAATTTTTTTAAAAAGATTTTATTTATTTATTTAAGAGAGAGCACGCATGAGCAGTGAGGGGAGGGACAGAGGGGAAGGGAGAGGGACAAGCACAGTCCTCCCTGAGTGTGGAGCCAGACTCGGGGCCCAGTCTTCACGATCCTGAGATTATGACCTGAGCCAAAACCAAGAGTTGGACGCTTAACCAACTGTGTCACCCAGGCAGCCCTATGTTTGAAATTTTAAAATTAAATAAAACATTTTCTCCAGAGAAGCAGTGCCAATGAAAGAAGAAGTAGTTTCAATTTCCTTAACTATGGAATAAAAATAAGCCATTTACCATGCATTCCATATATACAATCTCTAATCATTACCAAAACTCTACAAGAAAAGCATTATTATCTCTGTTTTGTAGATAAAGCAGAACCAAGTTAAAAATGGATTTGCTGTTGCTAGAAGTGACCTGGAATTTGATAGGCACTCAATCGGTAGGCACATGGCTGTTAAATTAATAAAAACTGGAAAAGTATAGGGAGTATTTTAACAGAGAGCTAGGAGAAGACTATGGATTCCCCGCATTTGGTGTTGTGTGAGGCATTACCAATCTTGGTCTAAAGTAGGTAGAAGCCTTGACATTAGGAAATAAAACAAGAAAGCTACATGTCTATCTGTTTGGCAACTGTATAAATAATTTGCATTTACTTCTCACTTAAATAAAGAAGCAACCGTCTCAATTATGCTAAAGTCAGCCCACATGCCCCTGGGGAATTAAAGCCAGCCCAAAATGAGGTTAATATCAGCAATGCCACTGGGAAAGGGCTGTTGTAAGGACTGAATGAGACAGAATATACACAGTCCGTTACAATGCCTGATATTTTTCAAAATACTTCAACCTAGCCACTTGTGACACAAAGGCGATTATTATTTTTAACCTATATTCTGGGGCAGTTAGCATTTGAATGACTAATCAAAAGCTCACATAGGGGCACCTGCGTGGCTCAGTCGGTTAAGCATTCAACTCTTGATTTTGGCTCAGGTCATGAACTCAGGGTCTTGAGATCTAGCCCCATGTCGGGCTCTGCACTGAGTGTGGAGCCTGCTTAAGATTCTTTCTCCCTCTGCTCCTCCCCCCACCTCTCCACCTCTCTCTCTATCCCTTTCTTGAAAAAAAGAAGAAGAAAAAAAAAAAACTCATGTAAACAGAAAACCGAGTCAATTATCTGCTGAACCCCAGAGCTTGTTGTTTAGTATAATGGTTGCCACAAATGATTTTTCATCAATCAAGTGGTGTTCATGGTGGGCTGTAAGTACTGTACAGACATGGTCTGTTTATGCTGAAGTGGGAACAAGAATCTCTCCAACCCAGTTGTCTAAACCTTTCAAAATGGCGCCCTTAGCTGAAGATTACCACCAAGCCTGTTTCTAGATGCTTTGGGGGAAACACTGTCACCTGATCCTGCCAAATCCTGAGGCTAGACTATTGTCCCATCTGCCTCTAATGAAACTTTTTGTTCAGAGGGCTGCCCAAATACACAAAAGGACACAGCATAAAGACCTTCTAGGGCAGCTCAGTCCAACGGAACTTCGATGCAACGCTGGGAATGTGCTGTCTGCCCTGGGATAAGCTAGCCACTAGGTACAGGCGATCACGGAGCACTTGAAATTTGGCTAGTGTGACTGAAGACCAAATTGTTCATTTAATTTTAATTGCCGCATGTGGCTAGTAGCTTCTCTGTTGGCTGGCACAGTTCTTGTGCCTGCTTGCTATTAAATGCTTGCATACGGGAGACCGATAGCTCTCAGCCATGGCCACTGTCCGCTAGCTGCAGCAGCCCACGAGGGAGAAGCAGCTGAGGCTAGTTCTCAGCAGCCTCCTCCAGGGGGCCTCCGGCCTCTGAAGGCAGATCTGGGTAATCTGAACTGCACAAGAAGTTAAGATTGGGATAAAAATACACAAGTCAGGCAGTTGTCATGGGAATTAAACGACCAAGCATGTGAAAGCCCCTAGCAGAGTATGTAGCATCAGTAAAGGCTTAACAACATTTAACTTTGCTGCACACCAAACACCATTCTCCTTTAATCAGGTACATGAGCTTTGATAAGGTTTTGTCTGTTCAGGAATAAACCTATAACTAGAGCGTAGGAAATTGTACAGTGTCCTCTCCCCACCCCCAAAAATAAACAGTACATATTTCAGCTAAGAATTCAGTTTGGAAGAAGGATGCCCTTGTCACAATAATTCTTATAAAACAAAACAAGCTACAGGAATAAGGGGACTTCCTGTTTTCTAAAGAAAATCTCTTGTAGTCTATTTACACTAGGTTTTTTTCCTCCCCTTTCAACCTTTTGTGTGTGTTTGGTAAAATACGCGTAACATAAAATTTACCATCTCAATCATTTTTTAGTGTACAGTTCAGTAGCATTAAAATTAAATTCAATTTACATTGGTTTTTGTCTCCAAAATTTAAACAATATATTAACATGTAAAGATGATATTAAAACATGTCTAAGATAAATAAACGTCAAATTCAGGAGAGTGATCATAGGAGAAATGGGGTAGGGAAAATGGAGGAGAATAAAGGGTCTTAAATTTACCTAAAATGTTTTGTTTCTTCAAAAAAAAAAAAAATCGGGGCACCTGGGTGGTTCAGTCGATTAAGCATCTGTCTTCAGCTCAGGTCATGATACCAGGGTCCTTGGATCGAGTCCCACATCGGGGACTCCCTACACAGCGGGGAGCTTGCTTCTCCCTCTGCCTCTCCCTGCTGCTCCCCCGGCTTGTGCTCTCTCACTCTCAAATAAATAAAATCTTAACATAAATTTAAAAATTTTTAAAAATTAAACATGGCAAAATGTTCAGACTTGACCGAACTGAGTTGTAAGTATATAGGTGTTTCTTACATTATTTACTATATTTTTATGTATTCTTTTAAAAATGCTTATTTTGACCATATTTTAGACTCACAGAGAAGTTGCAAACACAGTATCCATACATCCCCCTGCCCACTCCCTCTAATACCAACAACTTGTGGAACCAGGACAATGATCAGACCAGGAAATTAGCTTTGATATAATACTATTATAAAACTATTAACTAAAATAAAGAACATATCGAAATCACTCTTTTTCCATCAATATCCTTTTCCTATTCTAGGATCCTGCCCAGAATCCCTCAGTACTTTTTTTAAAAAATTATTTATTTACTCTGGGGGCAGGGGCAGAGGAAGAGACAGAGACAGAGAGAGAATCTCAAACAAACTCCCGGCTGAGGCAGAGCCCACGGGTCTCCAGGTGGCTGGACCTCACAACCTGAGATCAAGACCTGAGCTGAATCCAAGGGTCAGACGCTTAACCAACTGCAGCATCCAGGTGCCCCAGAAGTACATTTGTAGTTGTTATTTCTCCTTGGTGTTCTGCAGTGTTTGACAGTTTTTCCATCTTTCCTTGTTTTAATGACCTCGACACTTGTCAGTTATTTCATTGAATGGCTCATAATCAGGGTCTGTCTGATACTGTCTCATCCGTAGGCCGTGATTATGCACTATGGGCAAGACTACCACAGAAGTGATGCTGTGTCCTTACTGCACCATACCACAGAGTTTGTGATTATTTTTGTATTGTTAAAATAGTTCATAATTTCAAAAGATAAAAAATAAGCAGCGATCTTAGACTGGGTTCTCCAGAAAGACAGGACCACTAGTAAATATATGTATATATGTATGTGTACACACACACACACAGGTTTATTATAAGGAATTGGCTCATGCATTTCTGGAGACTGAAAAGTCCCAAGATCTGCCATGAGAGCAGGAGAGCCAGTGGTAAAGTCCCAGTCCAAGGCCAGAGGCCTGAGAACCAGGGGAACTGATAAATAAGTTCAAGTCTGAGTCCAAAGGCAGGAGAAGACCAATGTCCTTGCTCAGAGACAGGCAGAGAGAACAAATTCTTCCTTACTCATTTTGTTGCTGTATGCAGTCAGGCCTTTCAAACATTAGCTTGATGGCTATCCACGTTGGGAAGAGCAGTCTGCCTTACCCAGTCTACCCATTCAAATGTTAATCTCATCTAGAAACATCTCCACAAACATGCCCAGAAAAATATTTACTCAAATATCTGGGTTTCCTGTGGTTCAGTGAAGACAACACATAAAATTAACCCTGACAGTAGCTTAACTTCTAAATTAGAAACTTCCTACTTTGTATATTTAGGTTCCAAATCCCATCAAGCCAAGTGGATTTTAGGAAGTGTTCCAATTTCTAAAGTTATCATTATTACTAGCTTCAGACCTAAAACATTGTAAATTCATGACATGCTATCATTTAAAAAATCTTAGGGGCACCTGGGTGGCTGTCAGTTAAGCGTCTGCCTTCAGCTCAGATCATGATCCCAGGGTCCTGGGATCCAGCCCTGAGTTGGATTCCCTGCCCATTGAGCAGTTTGGTCTCCCTCTTCCCCTCCCCACCTTTTGCTCTCAAACAAATAAAGAAAATATTTTTAAAAAGTAAAAAAATCTGAGGAGGTTTTATTATGGATGATTCTACTTCAAGAGAAATGGTGACGATGAGCCAGCTTATATTTAGATTAACAGTGATCCAAGAGAAGCTTGACCAGCAAATCAAATTAAAGCCTTAAAAAAATTAACATAAGCTAATAGGAACCCAAAATCCCCTGATCTCTTATTACAGGTGAAAGCTGAGTCATCTTTTAGAATTGACTACACTGCTCATCATGGCGTCCTAAAGAGCTTATATGCCATTGCTTCCTTGGAAAGACGACAGCTGAATGAAATATGTATGTGTACACACATACATATAAAATCAAACTATGCCCTCTTTTCTGGACAAGAGAGGAGGCGAGTTTCAGATCCTCTCACTATCTGAGTTGTATATTAAGATGAAACATATATATGTATATGCACACAGAGTTGACCCTTGAACAACGTGGCTTTGAACTGCACAGGTTCACTTATACATGGATTTTTTTCCCCCAAAACAATACAATATCTCTTAAGGCTATTAGTATTTAAGTTTTGAGGAGTCAGAAGTTATGCTCAGATTTGCTACTGGGGGGGGGGGATGGTCAGTACCCTAACCTCTGTGCTGTTCAAGTGTCAACTGTACATGTATATATAAATATGGAGAGAGAGAACAGTGTATAAATAAATAAACTTTCAAGTCTTTTCTGAGGCTTCCCCCATTTGAAACTCTTTTATCTTCAGGATCACTCTAAATGTTGGTGGTTTAGGCTGGGAAATAATTTTTTCCAACTTAAATGTTTATATTTAGTTCAAAGTGTTCCATTTCCATGGGTAACGGTACCACAAACAGTTTTTCCCTCACCTTCACGGAAAGAAAGCTACTCACAAATGCTTTTCTGGGTTCCCAGTGCTCTGGGAGGCAGTCACAAGGGTTTTTATAAAAAGCCAGAGCCGGGTGATCCAGGTCTCATTATGCCAAAGAGGAAGCTGTTGAACAACCATTCTAAGTCTTTTAGCCCACCCCAAATGTGGACGCCATTGTTTTGGGCCAGTCCCACGTACCACACGCACCTCCTGCAAGTCTCTTAGAACATACAGCTCTACTCAAAGTGGTTTATTTCAAAGAAAGAGAACATGGGTTTGCTTTTGGGCTGGGTCACCTCTCCCAGGGATCTTCAAGGGAGGAGGGAGGCAGTCAGCACCCTGAGAGACAAGAGTGTGTAGAGGTAAGAGTATGGGCTTTAGAGCCAGACTTCCTATGTTTACATCCAGGTTCTAGGGTTTATGATCTTGGAATGTGAGCAAGTTACATAAATGCTCATGCCTTGGTTCCTTCATCTGTAAAACAGAGCCAATAATGATACGTAACAGATTGGGTTGCTGTGAGGATTAAACAAACACGTATAAAGTGCTTAGCACAGGACCTGGCGTGTAGTAAATGCTCAATAAATGCCAGTAAGTCTGTAGGTCCTGATGCCACCGCCCTGGGATTAATCTAGGTCCCCAGTCACTCATGGGACTTGTGGTCACTTGCCAGCTGTTGGGTAGAAGACAGGGTTTTTCCCCAACTCCATCTGAGACAAAGTTGCCTAAAAACAATCTTATTTAACAGAACCTAAAATGTAAACCAGTACAACAGTGAAAAACCCGAGGCACAGCAAGCTTTAAATGTAATCTTGTTCGGGGCACTTGGGTGGCTTAGTCCGCTGAGCTTCTACCTTTGACTCAGCTGGTGATCCCGGGGTCCTGGGATGGAGCCCCTAAGGCGGGCTCCCTGCTCAGTGGGGAGTCTGCTTCGCCCTCTGCCCCTCCACCTGCTCTTGCCAGTGTGTGTGTGTGTGTGTGTGTGTGCGCACACGGGCTCTTTCTAATAAATAAAATCTTTAAAAAATGTAATCTTGTTAAATGGAAATAAAGACAGAAAAATATTTGGAAAGGATCTTAAGCAACTGATAGATTCCATTGAGCTGAGGTTCTTTTAAGTCAGACTTGTATTTCTTGGCTTTTTTTCTGGGGGGGGTGTGTGTGTGTGTGTGTTTAAATCCATGCCTCTTTTTTGATAAATATAAAAACCTTACGGTTTCTCTTAATGCTATTTAAAACTCGACCTTTTTACAAAATGGACCAAAAGCAAATCTAAGCAATGTTAATTTACGAATATATTTGTTCAGAGTACACATGGGCTTTATCTCCAGGAAACCAAGAAGGTGCCCTAGTCCCTTCCTGGAAATCACTGAATTGACTGAAAATCAGTATCGTATAGTCTCACAGTTTAGATCAGACTGGAGGTTGCTATGCCCAGTTTATCAAGATGATTTTGCTCATAGAAAAGTTTTTTTGGTTTAGTCTATGCCACTGAGAGCCTTTGATCCTACATGACCCCACATCTGTCCTCAGAATTACACATATGGAAACAATGAAAGAGTTACTACCTTCACCCATGATTTACCCACTGAGAGCACTAGAGCAGCGAAGGCCAAGTAACCAGACTGGGTCACTGTGGAGCTATGACCTGACCAATTCCCAAATAATTTCATGATGCCACTGGAAAGTGCCACTGGAAAGGGAAGGGTTCACAACAGCGGTTAAGGGAAGAGCAGCCTGGGAAGTGGGAGGGCTTGGTGAACAGAAGAGATGCTTTCAATTCCAAAAGGACCAACACACCTCATGTTCTTGGCGGCAGTTAACAGAATTGGTGTAAAAGAAATGCAGACTTAATCTTGCAATAAGACAAAAGGCTAGCTGGGAAACTTGAAGAAGAAAATGGAGGTCCTCAGCATAGCATTCTTACAAATTTTTCTATATCCATCTTCACTTTCTTCCTTCTAATATCAGGGGATAACAACCTATCCCTCTACCCATGCCATGAATCCCGCCCTTACCCTCTCCAAAAGCAGCAGCCAATCTCTTATATTTTGAACTCTCCCCCGTATCGATTCCTTGCCCCTTTTTTCTTTGGGGGAATGGGTGCAAAAACTAACCTTGACTCTGCTTCCTCCTCTTACTTTCTCATTCAGACATTTCTAAACTACAGTCTGTATTCACTGTTCTCACTCCCTTTCCTCTCATTCATTCCTCAACCCCGTGCAAACCTACGGATCCCATTCTCATGAAAGTCAACTAATAACATTCATGCTGCCAAGTCCATTGTAAGTTTTGTTTTAATCGTGCCAAGTATTTCAATATATTTTGAATTACCTGGAAGAATGCCAGATAAATGAATACCACCATCCTGACTACAGCCTTACAGGATAATATCCAAGCTCCCCAACAGGGGCGGAAAGCCTTCCATGATCTCACTGACCCCCATTTACCTCATCAAGCTTGATCTCCCCACACAATCAGCTGTTTCTCACCTAGGTGTCCTTGCTCAAGCTCTCCCCTCTGTCGAAAAGGCCCTCCCCCGCACCCCCACTCCCGCCCCCCCTTTTTAAGAAACAGCACAAGCAGGGGGAGGGGGAGAGGGAGAGGAAGAGGAAGAGAGAGAATCTCAGTAGGCTCCACACTCAGCACAGAGCCCCACACAGGGCCTGATCTCACGACCTTGAGATCATGACCTGAGCCGAGATCAAGAGTCAGATGCTTAACTGACTGAGCCACCGAGACACCTCCCCCTTACCCCTTTTACCTCACAACTCCTATTGTCTCATAAATACTAAGATCACAAGTAATCTCCTCCAGGAGGCCTTTCCTAATATTCCCATCCCAAACTCACCCTGGCTGCGTGAGGTACCGCCTTTCGTTCTCCCATGACATTATTTTTTTTTTTAAAGATTTTATTTATTTATTCGACAGAGATAGAGACAGCCAGCGAGAGAGGGAACACAAGAGGGGGAGTGGGAGAGGAAGAAGCAGGCTCCCAGTGGAGGAGCCTGATGTGGGGCTCGACCCCATAACGCCGGGATCACGCCCTGAGCTGAAGGCAAACGCTTAACCGCTGTGCCACCCAGGCGCCCCTCCCATGACATTATTTTTAAGTCCTGTTGCTGCACTTACCATTTTGTCCTATGACACGCTGTTTATGTCCATCTCACCAACTAGGCTCCAAACTCCTTAAGACAGAAGCCATCTTCCACACCCACGTGACAGGAGGGAAGGAACTACCATCGCCTTTGTTCTCCTGCCCTCAAAGGGATCCTCTTCAGCCCAAGACAGGATGAGTACAGAATAGTGTGGAAGCAAGGGGATAGCTCTTGTGGCTTTCTATCCCTTTTTTTTCTCTTCCCACATTTCTGACTCTAACTTGGGTCCTTGTGTTGCCATAGTAACCAACAGTCCCAGAACACAGACTGCTGGCAGTTGGACTTCCAGCCACTGCGAGTCAGGATATGAAGGATTTCTAACCTCCCCAGTTTATGGCTCAGGAGCTGGCAGCGCCGTGTTCATGTGGGCAGCCACCAGAGCAGGGCGTGACGGAGTGGGTGTGTGCGTTTGCGTGTCTGCGCGTGTGTGTGGGTGCGTGTGTGCGTGTGTGTGTGTTATTCCTCCACCCCCAGGTACCTACTGGGGCATCACAGAAAAAGCTGCACTGAAAAATGCCAACAGATGGAGGGAGGATGGGCATCTAAATGGCTATAACCTTTCTGGAAAGCAATTTCATATCAACTCCAGTTTAATCTATCGGTGATCTTTGATCCATCAAAGCCACAGATATATAAAGGGAGACACAAGGATTTATTGATAAGGGGGCTTACTGAAGATTTATTAAAATAGTAACAACCACCTAGCGGTCATCAGTAAGAAAGTCGTTAAAAATGACAAAATAGCCATATACATGTTCTACTGTAGGTTTTACCATAAAATACAATAATCCTAGCTTCAAAAGCTGTGTGACATCCACGTATATGTGTGTACGTATGTGTACAAACACACGGGTACACATGTATGTGCACATAAAGAAAAGAAAAGGAAATCCACCAAAATGTTTTCAGGGATGGTTATCCACATCTCTGGACAGTAGGATCATAAACATATTTTAATTTCATCTTCATACTTTTCTGTATTTTTCAAATTTTATACAATGATCATTTTTTTCTCTTATAATGCAAGTTGTTTCAACTGCAGCAAGACAGATGATGAGCGGTAGCAGGTGGAGAGGATTAGTGGAGAGGCTGCCATACAAAGAGAAACATTTTTTCAAGGGAGGGGGTGGCCTTTTTTGCCCTTCATTAAAGAATACAAAAGTAGGATGAACTACTGGAATGGCATAGTTACAAACAGAAAAAAGGAATGGATAATTTTATTGCTTAAGTACCATGACTTCCCTCTTCTCCCCAATCCCACCTATTTTTTCTTTCTTTTGAAGATTCCTGAGTGAGGGAGACCTGAGATGTGAGTCCCTGAACTCCATGGCAGACTTACCCTGTAGCAGTGACAGATCGGACACCACAGACAGCAGCTCTCAATCAAACCTGAGCCTCTCTGTGGGTTACTTCCCCTGTGAAGACACATTCTCCTATGAGAACACCATCTCCTGTGAAGATATGTCTTCCAAGGGTCCTGCAGTCCTTGTCCCTCCCATCCAAGGGACGTGGAGGACTGAAAGTACAGGCAGACTCCTGAGGAGACGAGACCAAATTCGGGGCGACCCAAAGCAGTTCTGCAAACTTAGCATCACCCTGGCCTGGGATGTTGATGTGGGCTCTAACAAGTCAGACTCCATAGCTAGTTGGGACATAAATGGAAGCAATCAGTGGATAGACAAGTACCCCGACGAGAACACACAACTGACTCTCAGCAAATTGGACAGTCTTGTTCAAAAGCTTGAGAAATTTCTAGAAAATCAGAAAGATGACGAAGAAGATGACTCTGCACTCCTTGGATCTGCTAAGGAGGAAGTTTTCCAGTTGTTCAGCAGCTCCCCTTCAGACATAGCTCAGGTCAGTCATCAAGAACATGATACTTGTCAGGACTTGCCCCACACCCGCCAACATGAAGGGATCATCCAGTTTCCACAGATTCCTCCAAGACTTCGGGAACATGAACTTGCTGAGGTGAGCAGAGGGATGCCTCACAGGCAAAAGGGGGATGGAACCTGGTTGGGGGGGGCAGTTCGAAATGCATGGAGCATTACCATCTGCTCTGAAGCAAGGCCAGCCTCCCTCAGTGTCTAACATGGCCAGTGGTTGGAGGCAGGAGGCTAACAGCAAGGAAAGGGGTCAGGGTAGAGTCGAAGGGAAAATACTGAGGAGCACTGAAGGAGAAAAGACGGTACGGAAGTTAAGAAAAGACTAACAGTTATGAACCCCCGCCCCATGTGTGTTTAAGTATTAAAATTTCACATTTACAGTTGGATTATTTTGGATAAAAGGATTTGAATTCCATAAGTGGGTAAATATGGGCCCCACTGCTGTCCAGGTTATACGTATTTAACTCCTTCATTTTCTCGGCAGATGGTAAGCCAGACAACTGGCAGCCAAAGGACAAGCACTGTAGAGACCTCCTCAGTCTCACTGGGTCAGCCACAGGAGGAGGACACTCATTCTAGAACACAGGCCCTCTCCTGTGTGAACTTCAGGTGGGTCTTCCGCTGGCTAAGGCAGCAAGTCCTCTCCTCACTCCTCAGGAGACTACACCCCGAGGCCACTGAGAGCCTCAATCAGCCGGCACAAAAGAGAAGACTCTCTCACAGAAGCAAGAGAATCCAACCTCAAGACTTCCTCGAATAGGACATCCTCTATAGCCAGATTTTTTAACCTTTTCATAGCCCCTATTCTACAATCCCCATGAGTTAATTGTTTTCTAATAAATATAACACATACTCTTATTATTCATGTCTTCCTCTTCCAGCCCACCATCTTGACTCAGGCTGAGAATCTGTATGTTGTCTAGAAGACTGAAAATATTCTTTGTGAATTTTAAGTAGTATTATCCTTCCTCATTCCTCCCTTTATCCTCCCTCACTCCTTATTATCTTTCCCTCCTCCTCTTCCCTTCTTACTGTATTTTACTCTATTTTTATGTATTTTCACTTATTTTAATATTAACCCAAATGCCCATTTTCAGAAGGCAGGAGTATAACCCATCAGAGTCCTAAGATGGTAGTGTGGTTTTGGTTGAACTTCTAGGGCTCGAACCAGTGGCAGAGGACACTGAATCACTCAGGAAGCGGATTTCAGTGGGCAGTGTTTCAGCAGTTCAGACGGCGGATCTGATCTTCCCAGGGGACCTGACTGGTTCTAGTGTATGCTGCCTTGGCTAGAATAAGTGGCTCACTCGGGAGGAATGTGAGGATTGGGAATGCGACTTAACCACTCAAAGTCTAACCCTCCTTGTTCAGAAGATGGGGAGGCTAATACTATGAACCTCACAGGGTTGTTGTGAGAACAAATGATATAATTAATGACAATTTCATTGTTGCTGCTGCTGTTCATTCTCCAGAGGATCTCCCCAGAACACTCGACCCAAGGGACATCCCAGAGTGACAGCTTCAGAGTAATTCTCATTGAAATATTTCCCACACAGAAGCAATATTTACCCAAAGTTATGGGTTTCTGCAGATCTTGACTCAAGCCAGTCCTCTCCCAGTCCATTCCCCACTGTGTCTTCTGAAATTCCTTTACAAACGGCAATAAACTCTCCTCTAAATTTCAACTTCTTTAAGTTGTACTCACCTCTCACCCTTTGGCCTGCCCTCTCCCTCTTACTGATAACACCTCAACTTCCCACGACCACTGCCGTCTTCCTTAAACACGCACAGGCTTACGCGAGAGCCCTCCTTCATCAGCTTTTGCTACCAGCCTATGACCCGCAGAGCTCATGCGCTTAAAGCATAGGGTTCTTCGGCCTCAAATTCCTCCCTTTCCCTACTTTCAATTCCCTTTCCTCCTTCCTTCTTCTCTTCCTTCCACAAATATTTAGCACAAGAAGTGCCAAGTACTTTTCTAACTTACAAAAACAAATTCAATCCCTGGGGCTCAGGTGGCTCATTAGTCAAGACGTAAAGCCATGTAAACATACGACTAGAACAGGTTACAGGTCATAACAGTCTGTGTGAGGTGCACACTGAGCACTAAAAATCAACACGAGGAGGCAGATTTTTAAAAGTTTCATGTCTGAGGTTGCTTGAGTTACAAATGTGGTTAGTTTAAGGTGGAGGACTTGAAGCTGCTGGATAAATCGATGTGGTGTTCACGTGTGCAGTTCTGACTGGTTATGTGTGAGAGACGGTGGGGATGATATTGCCCAAGGAATGATAGTATGATGGGAGGGAAGAAATCAAACAACAGGGCCTTCTTAGCAATATATGCTCATGGTCATGTCCTGAGCTTCTTTACAGGCACTCCTCACTTTATCCAACTCTCTGAGAACATCTTCGCATTTGATTGGCTCCCCTGAACGCTCTCTTCCACCGCCACTTGCCCTTTGACTTCACCAAGATGTTGAGTCCCATTACCGCACCTGTTCATGAGTTTTGGTCCCTTCCTTCCAGATCCAACCTAGGCACCTCCTTCCCCGACTGCGGCATATCCACCACATCCAGTATCATTCACAAAGCCTCGCCCTTTCCAGATCTTCTTTTAATCTATACTTACCACATTCCCCAACAGGATACTCGTGCTTCTCGTAAGGGCCAACACACAAAACACAGGGATTACTTTCTCCATTCCTGGAGAATTCCCCCCACTGCTTTTTCTTTTCTTTTCTTTTTTTTTTTTAAAGATTTTATTTATTTATTTGACAGAGAGAGAGACAGCCAGCGAGACAGGGAACACAAGCAGGGGGAGTGGGAGAGGAAGAAGCAGGCTCCCAGTGGAGGAGCCTGATGTGGGGCTTGATCCCAGGACCCTGGGACCATGCCCTGAGCCAAAGGCAGACGCTTAATGACTGAACCACCCAGGCACCGCCCCCCCCCCCCCCGCACTGCTTTTTCAAGTCCCCCCCACTGCCTGGGGAATTTGTCCTTAAAGACTCCACTCTTGAGTTACTATGAGGCCAAGAACGATCCTTCCGGCTTACGTTGACCACGTCCTTCCTTAAGCCATCCCCCAGTCCCCATCCTGCCACCCTCACCCTGTGACTTGTACTCTTCAGCTCTCTTTACGTAACTATTTTACCTACAGACTAACTTCTTAGTGCCTTTTTATGGCAGGATCCTAACACAATGTCTGGTATGGAGTAGTCTGTCTCTATATAATTTTTAAAATGATTTGACTATATCTTATCTCTTTCAACTTTTTCCTATACGATTTTTTAAAAAGTGAAATACAACAGCTTAGAGTCACTATTCTTTAAGTTAAAAGTTAGGGCGGACAGAGTTAAGAGCAGGCATGGGAGTGGAAAGGGGGGAGGCAGGAAGAAAACAGAAATCCATGGAAGGTCAAGAGAGGTGGTGACCCACAGACTGAGAAACCTAACACCAGGAGTAGTTAGAGACTACTTTGAAATGTTAATTCAACAAATATACATGGAGCCTTAATGTTGCTTTAGACTAGATGTATGCTATGTCTAAAAGATGACATCTCCTACCTTCATGGCACTAGTAACCAGAGCTCGGTTATTTTAACTCTTTCTCTAGTAATTAAGTCCAGCTCTAAGAAAAACTCAACCAAAATGAGCTACCTCAAAAGACCGCCCATGGTGAATAAGAAGCCCTGTCCATTAGCAAGATTTCTTACATATTTGTGCTTATTTTTCAGTGTTATATAAACCTGCTTAACAGGTATGAGGTTTACCTCTAGAATTCAAACAACGTATTTTATAAAGCCTTTACAACAAATATTCTCTGTAAAGAATTAGAATTTTAAATATTCTTTGGGGTTATCATGCTACATCTCAGAAAGCAAGTCGAAGTGCTTAAAAATAGGAAATATTTCAATACCTCCTCATTCATCACTGTGTCAAATATGCTATGAAGCTATCAGCTACGTGCTAAACTATGACCAGGTTCTCCACTTTTTGTCACATACATGGGGCCGGGGCCGGAGGCGGCGCACTATACATTGAAAGGACCAAGAGCAAAATGGAAGTGGTCACTGAAAGATCCTGTTTTTGCTGTGACCTTAAGCATCGAATGATTGCACTTGCCAGACACATGCTAATTAAATTACCCAATGTTTTGGGGTTCCCATTATCCCAAAACTAAAACCATTCCTTCAAGTGAATTGCTCGACCTCGAAACCCATAAAGCTCAGCTACTTGAACTAGAGAAGTATTACCTTAAATATTCATATTCTAGAATCTGTAACATCATAATGAGCCAGAATACAGTGAAAATTTATCAAGCAAACATACTCAGCTTTCTTCACACACAGAATCGGATAGACTAGTGTAAATTTTACAGCTCGCCCCGTGTCAATTTCTTACTCAGCAGGATCCCAATGACAGAAAAAAGTGCATGCACCGTACCAGCAAAACAAAGGCAAAATCATTTTCTTCAGACTTAACATCATGTGAAAGTTCATGGCTCCAGAGGACACAGAGGTCTAGGTCTACCTGGTCACAAAAACTGTGTCCAAAATCCTCTTATCAAACAATGAAAGGAAAAATGAAACAAATTATAAATGAATTCCTAAGACTGCCTGGTAGGGTTTTTACCCCAAAGTTAAGAACGGTTTTGTTTCGGCAGGAGGGATAGCTAACTGCTTCAAAAATCAGTCTTTTCATGATGAGTTGCAAGTGGAAGAAGGTCTACTGCATGCAGTGGACTCTAATTTCAAGATGGATGAGGAGGCTTTATATTGCATCGCCTGGAATCAAGTTTTCCCCGCTACCCCCCTCAACCCCCAACAAAGAGAACAACACCCTGCTTTCAAAAGTGAAATAAGATCCTCATCAGATAACAGGAATCACTGAGCGAGCCAGTCAGGAGTCGGGTGGGTACAAAGGCCTTAAGATAAATTCCCAAAAGGATTATAAACCTAGACCAAGAAATCCCCCTACTAAACAATTTGTTTACTATTCCACCTTTCAAAGGAATTCCACAGTTTTGATGCCCTCTGATTTCAATCTAATATGCTTCCCAAAGAAAGATTTCGGAGGCATTTTCAAATGGGAGGGCACACAATAAACATCTATTCAGATTGTGGCTGTGTCATGAAAATTCACCTCATTATTACTGATTTCTCTTGGCCTAGAAGGACATCAGAATGGCAATTTAACTTCATTTGTCCTCTTCTGTATCAATAAAGATTATTTTAAGTGCAAATCCCCCACACTAAACAGACCTTCCTCTCCTCACAGAACTTTCCCGAGCAGCCACTCACAAAGGAAAACACCGGACATATTCATCATTAATACAGGCTTGGAGAGTTGTTTTTATGTTTCCCTTCTATCAACTCCACTGTCCTCTGTCTTTGGGGCCTAGATTTTCCCCCAAACAGGCATGGGGGATAAAAAGGAGAATTTTTCTCCAGTAAAGTGACCACAAATTCAATTAGTACCCTATCATAACCACCACCATAACAGATGCACGTAAGAATCATGGAAGCGCTGAGTTCACTACATTGTACCCCTGAAACTAATATCACCCTATATGTTAATTAGAATTTAAATAACAACTTAAAAAAAAATTAAATGCTAAAGCCATTGCGTGAATGGCTGTTAGGGAACAAGACATGCACATGATCTCCAAGAACTACCCGGCAGACTACGTATTAGTTATCAAGGGGTTCAGGTACATTTACAATGGAGCGAAGTGGTGAACGCCAGTTTAACCAAATGATTCAATCCAGCCTAACCAACATCGCGTACCTTCTGAAAAGAAGCACTGTATTGTTGCTAGCACTCTGTGTTTACCCCGAATCTACTCGGGAGGAATCCAACCATCCGATGAATCCAGACTATATGACACTCTTCTAGACAATCACCTGAGACTTTTCAAACATGTTAACATCATGAAATACCAAATAAGAGAAAACAAAAAAGTCACGGAGACCAGACAATTCACAACGGAGACCAAAGAGCCATGATGACCAATTGCTATTCATAATCCTTCACTGAATTGTTGATCAAATTCTCAAAACTATGATAAAAAACATTTTTAAATAGGTGGACAAATCCAAATACGGACTGTATCTTAGATCATTTTATTGTGCGTAATAAGAATATTATGGCTATGTAAAAGAATGCCCTTGGTTCTTAGAAATTGAGTGACCCACCACAGTATCAGTAACTTACTTTCAAATGGACGAGGAAAAAAATATGAAATAGAAAATGAGAAACAAAGATGGGAAAAATATTAAGAAAAACTCCAGGAAGCAGGGAATCCAGAACTCGGCTATGAAAATAATATATTTGCTATACTTGTGTGATAACAGTATCTTAAAGATGTACATATTTAAAGCTTAAATCTTTAAACGAAACTTAGGTATTGATTTCTCCAATGATCTGGGCTAGGCAATTCTCTAATCTGGATTCATTCATTCACACTGGCACCTGCCTTTGGATTCACCACGGGCTGCAAGGAATTTTCCGTCTCACGGGTTAATAAATATTCATCCCACAAGTCCCTCTAACTGTAAAAAGTTGATCCAGTTGAAAGCAGACTAGCATGCAGGCATTTATCAAAAACTTTCAGATTTCAGGAGTTTATTTAGCTTTTGCTGAGATTTAAAAGAATAATTTTTGCCCAACGGAGAGCTGGGCTCTCTTCTCGTTCAAGTTATCACAAGTTCCAAGGCCTGGATTGCTCATGTTTACCTTCAAAAAAGACCACCTTGGACATTTTCTGTTTTTCGCAAATCAAGGAATAGCCTGCCACTTTATAGTGCTAATTCTTGCAGATTGTTTTCAACATCTCCTTTTATTTTCAGCAGTGCGAGAGTGTTTTGCTTTCTCAAATCTAAGAAGCAGCATAAGCATACAGTCACCATATAATGCACTGAATATACTGGGGAACTTGTGAGAGCAAAACAGGGTGCTTCTAGAGTCCTTATTAACATTTTTTGGTGTATTCCTCTTAAAGCTATAGATTTTTTTTCTTAAACAAATTTACACATTCACATATATTAACACTTTGCGAATAATTCAGAAAGTTCAGAGACGCCTTGAATCCTACTCTTCAATCCCAGGTTCAAAACCTGAAACCCTCAAATAAAACTTTCTGGCTCCAAGTCCCAGGTCTACCTCTAATTTGCTGTGGATGCTGGGAAGTTACTTAACCTCTCTGGGCTTTCCATTTTATCTATAAAATATGATCCTCGCAGTACTAACCACAAAGTGTTGTGGTGAGGATTTAGAAAAAGCGCCTGGCACACAGTATGGGCTTACAAATCTGAGCTGCTGCTAGGTGCTGTCACATAGTTCCTTTTTAAAATCTTCCTGTTAAAAATCTGCCACAGCGCCTTATGCCTACAGAATGAAGTCCAAGTAAACTGTCATTAAATCTCTAAAATCAGATCCCAACGTACTTTTCCAGTCTTATTTTATAATGCTCTGCGCTTGCCTCTCATGCTCCTTGAGGTATTTATTCCCTGTGCTTTTCTGCCTCGGCGCCTCGCTCATACTGTCCCCTCTCTTTGCAACTGCCCAAACCATGTCAGTCTGCCCTGCTACCTACTTGCTCCTAAATGCACCCTTTTAAGGTTCCTGTTAAATTCAAGCTCTTCTATAGCAGTGAGCAGGCTAGAAATAATCTCACCTTTCTTTGGGCTACCATAGCAGTCCCTGTAATAAGCGTACGTTTTATCCTGTTTTACAGAAATGTGCTGCCATGTCTTTCTCTCCCACTAGACAAAAGGCCCTGTGTTCTGCTTATCTTATCTTTCCATGCTCCAAAGCCCCTGGCCCAGTTTCTTGGACATAGTAACTCCATGATAAATATTTGGTGAAATGAATGGTTAATCTGCAGGAAATAATTGAAACAGATAATATCTGAAATTGCATGTCATTTCCTCGCATATAAAATGTAACTAGCTTCTACTTTAATTAAGTCTAGCCCCTGGATATTTATACTGAGGGCCAGGGAGCGTGGCGTCCTGTAGATGTTTCCTGAGTAGAAAAGCTCAGTTTTGTACAACAAAGCTAGTGAACAAAAGAATGGTCACCTCTTTCTATTTGTCTGAGTAGAAACTGGTATTCTGATATTCTACCCTCTTTCTTTTTTTTTTTTTTTTTACTTAAAAAGATTTTTTTTTAAAGCCTTCATATTCTCTAATCCTCCAGACAATGTTTAGCTTCATTCACCCAAATACATTTACTGAACACAACATACCAGAGGCTGTGCACCAAGATGATTAGATAGGCCCTGCCCTTGAAGGACTCCTACTTGTCGGGGGGACAGGCCTCTTGCCAGACACAGCAAAGGGGACGACGTGGGAGAAGGAGCAGACAACACTGGCAAAGGGAACAGCCCATGTGGAAGCCAAAAGTCCTAGCAGGCATGGGTGGCAAACAGGGCAAAGTGCACTTTTGCTGGAGCACAGGGTGGTAAGAGACAGAAATCGGAAGTACCCAGATGGAAGCCAGATCACAAAGGAGTTTTGAACTGTATCTTCTAGGGAGAATGGAATTGCGAAGGAAGCTATTGAGATGATTGAATCCATGTTCTAGAAAGGTTTCTAATCACAGCAGTGTGGCAGTGGGACTGAAGTGGAGAGAAGTTGGCAGCGGGAGTAAGAGCAAAAAAGAAAAGAAAGAAACAACCAGCCGGGCTCCATGGTGAGATGGAAGAAGGACTAAAATGCAGTTTTAGCCCTGAAGGAGTTTTCTCAGTATAGTTGGTGGTCTTCCTGTTGCTCTCTCAGGCCTCAATGCTGCAACACCCTCAGTGCTACACCAGCTCCTGGACACTACTCTCTCTGACAGTTAGTAAGCGTTAAAGGAGTTAATTTAATAAATGCAGGAGACAGGAAACTGTCCAAGCTGAAGAGAAGCACCAGACTCCTTGGGTGCCCTGAAGCAGACCATCAGGTATTACCAAGCAGAACTTCTTGCTCTTTCATTCATTCATTCATTCATTCATTCATTCATTTTAGGAGCCATTCCCTCTCTGGGGTTCCACTGTGTGCTGGCCATTATCACCTTTCATGCCAAGGACACAGGGCTACACAAGACATTGTTTCTTTCCTCTAGGTGTTCAAAGCCTGCCGGAGGTGTTGTCATTTGTTCAATAACAGGAATGATGACTGGGCAAGCTGTCTGTAACGGTCTTCATCCTACACGAGGCTGTTTAAAAATGTGTTCTAGATAATGGTCACAACACCAACATGTCACTCATTTTTTACCTTAAATGATTGGTTTGGTACACGAACTACAGCGCTGGACTGAAAAGGGTTCCTGCCACAATAACTGAGATCACTTTCCTGATGTTGCACAACAGATATTTGTGGATGTGCCCACTCACCAAAATTCATTTGTAACCCCCAAATCAATACAAGCGGTGTTTTCGACGGACATTCAGGCACGCACAGAGCAGCAAAACATTTGAGCGGCCCGCGAGCAGAGTCCCAGCTAAGGCAGAACAAGGCGACACCTTCTTCGTGTTTCTGATCAGCGTTCATACTACAAACACGTGTTTCTAGGGTAGAGGGCCGAAGGGCTATCTAGCGTTCCTAAGTGCAAGAGGGTTGTGATGTGCCTTGCGGAGAAAAATGGACATGTGCAATAAGTTCTGTTCAGGCATGGCTTACAGCGCTGTTGACTGTGAGTTCAATGCTAATGAATCAACAATATTAAATAAGATGCCTTCAAACAGAAACAAGGCTATTGAGGGTGCCTGGGTGGCTCAGTCGGTTAAGCGTCTGCCTTCAGCTCCCGTCGTGATCCTGGGGTCCTGGGATCAAGTCCCCCATCGAGCTCCCTGCTCAGTGGGAAGTCTGTTTCTCCCTCTACACCTCCGCCCCGCTCATGATCTCGTGCGCTCTCATGTTCTCTCTCTCTCTCTCTCAAATAAATAAATAAATAAATACAATTTTTAAAACAACAACAAAAAAGGAACAAGGCTATATACTGACCAACTGAGAGAATGTTGTGACAGGGGCTCACAGGAACCTAAGCTTACATATGCCCTAGGGCCCACGGTTCAGTATTCACTAATTCAGTATTTGCGATGACTTTAGAGAATGGAACTACGACAAGTAAGAATTGGCTGTATTCTATCAGGTAAAGAGTACAAACAACCATACAAAACACAAGGATTTTTTTCAGCTGCACCTTCTGAGGATTCAGGAGGGCCACAAAAGGAGGAAACAGAAACCGCTTTCTGAATCCTACAACACTCTGGTAGAATTCGTGGTACTTTCCGTCCCTCCAGAATCATTCAGACACAGACTCGCAGAGGTGTGAGTCTGCTGCTCTGCTGGCTGGCTAACAAGCGAAGGCCAGAGAAAGGGTCAACAGGCCAGGGGGTGCTGTGGGTCAACGTAAACAGGTGTTTGAGGTGTCACTATTTTCTGTTGGGAGAAGTCTTACATTTGAAGATTTGCTACTCCTCAAAGGCCATTTATTTCCTGCTTGATGCTTCTTTTTTTTTTTTTTTTTCACTCTCCTAACAACAAAGGAGTCTCCATCTGGGTGCAAGGCTTCAGAAAGGGGTGTTGCGTGCCAGACCTCACTCAAAACCTGTTCTGACTCTGAAGAATCAAAAAAAGCCCCCTTCTCTAAGCAAATAATCCATTTATTAATTGCTAAAAATTTACAAATTGCAAGACACTATAAATCCACAAATGATCTGAAACTTCTGCAAATGCCCCAGGATTCACATTTCCCTTTCTAAAAGCTAATCCCCTCAAGCAGGAAACAACTTCCGGACACCGGTGTATTGGAAGCTGGCGTCCCAGCTCCAGAAATTCCATGCATTAAAACCAGAAGCATTTATGGAGAGTTCCATCCTGTGTCTCCCTCTCTCCCAAGGTTGACATCATGTTTATTTGTTAAACAAAACAGTCATCCAAGTTCAGACCTATTGAAAAGCTTCCAAGCAAGATGAGAGGCCAAGGCAAGGAGGAGGAACAGCTAATCAGAAATCAAGGGCAGGAAAAGCTGGACCCAAAATAAATATAGTACAAAATGCCCAGAATAGCCCAGAAAGACAGCTGATGACCTTTTCTTCTAAAATCTCTTAATATCACAGTATCAAATAGCTTATGTATCTAAAACCAAGCTCAGAACTACTACCTCAAAGGTAGGGAATAAAGTAAAAACAAACATAAAAATAGGAAAAGCTGATGGTACAGTGACAATCTGTGTTTTGAAATACAAACTAAAACACAGAAGACAAATATAATTAATGCGTGGGACTGACGAGTTAGTCGTTGGCGAGACGACTCATTCCTCATACCTCAGTCAAGGTAATGGTCATAGAAGTTGTCGAGGCTATCTCGGGCTCTGAAAGCTACCATAATTTCTCAAGAGATAGCATGTTTTATTTTTTGCCTAAAGACTAATGGGTCCTGCTACAACGGCTGTCAATTACCGCACCCCTAATTGAAGTCTCCTCTTGATTGAACAAGCTCTGGGCTGTGACTTGTCAAGCAGAGGGCAGCATCTTGGTATCCAAGGAACACAGAACACACCCTGGGGACACAGCCTCACTTCTTTGATTATGATGCACAAAACCTTAAGCTATGGCTAAATAATAGATTTAAGAACTGCTGAAATTCTTTCTCCCACATCCTTGCTCCCTAAGCCATGGAGAGCCTTGGCTGATTGAAATTCTGATGCCAGAACCATCCTTTTCAAAAAAATGCCATAATATTAACCCATAGATTGACTACATGAGAGTCAAAGTTCCCCTGGACCCTCTTCCTTCTTAAAAAACTGCTGAGACTATACACCTAGGTACCATCAGAAGTGCTATGTGCTTCTAATTAAATACATACATGTATAGCGCTTGAAAGAAAAACACACCACCTGTCCAGTTAGAGAGCCAAGGGCATGCGTGCACACCCACCCTCCACATATTTTGATTATTTATTTGCTAAATGTGTAAACATTTCCTGTTTACAGTTATACCCTTGCATATCTGTATCAAGGAGGAAAAAAAATCAAAGTCACTGGCTGCCAGTTTCCTAAGGGGTGGGGAGAAAACAAAGCAACTGAGAATAAAAAGACCACTACGGCTTTGGCCCAGTGGAGCAAATAGCTGCAAGCAGCCCTCAAACTCCATCCACACCCCCACACACAAAGGAAGCATCTGCCTAAAGGCAGAGTTCTAAGAGCCCAACCACACCTACCTTTGATTGTAAAAGAGATCCTCGATACTTGGTAGAAGAGGAAGAGATTACTAGAGGGGGGGGGGAATAGAAATCTTTTGTAAGTTTCATAAGGAAAAGAAACTCATTTACGTATTGCCTCAAGTCATAATGAACCAATAAAGCTCAAGACAAAACACCTATGCGACACGATTCCAAGTAAGATCACCAACCCCCAGCAGCACTTTGAGAATTTGTAGTAGGAATTAAGAGTAGGGAATGTTTGGTCCACAAAAGGCAATCCGGAGATAAAAAACTTCAACCCCCATATGATAACTCAAGTGTAAAAGCTTACCAGGCTATGGACAAAGAAGCCACAAAGGAGCTGAGCTATGGGGGTTGCTTTTCTCTGGGACACCATTATCTCAGTGGCTACAAAACGTCTGCTCAAAACCACTACAGGAGGGGCGCCTGGGTGGCTCAGTGGGTTAAACGTCTGCCTTCAGCTCAGGTCATGATCTCAGGGTCCTGGGATCAAGTCCTGCATCGGGCCCCTTGCTCTTTCTCCCTCTCCCTCTATCACTCCCCTCTGTTCATGCTCATTCTCTCTCTCTCTCCTTCTCTCTCACATAAAATCTAAAAACACAAAAAAACACCACTACATGACAAGGTGGACTTTTTATGTAAGCAGGCCTGACTAATGATCTGCATCGTCGAACGGCCTTCCTCAGCCTGAAGAAGACAAGGCAGCAACAAAGCCAGACCAGAGGCCCCACCTCATTCTTGTGCCTGGTCCACTCAGCCTCCAAAGCGGTAGGACCAGACAGCTTTCGCCACCACCACCCCTGATCTCCAGAACCATGAACACAATGGAGAGACAAGGGTGTTGCCTGTGCTCTGGGGCAAATGCTATTTCTTCTGTTTGCCAGTTGCCAGAACATCTCAGTGACTGGAAGTACAAACATACCAAAGTTTTTAGTTTAATTCTCCCCTATATGTCCTCCTGCATCAGCTTCATGTAGATACCCATGGGTATAAGAGGGTACAGGTCAGAACTTAGAGGTTATAATTAAGTAATAACACGATTCGGTATTTATTCTTATTTTATTAATTCAATGTCATTCCTATGACAATTATCAAATGTTTTTAAATTAATGTTTGCTTTGATGTCTGGAACAACAAAACAAATCCAGGTTTGGGGGGGGGGTAGGACACTCCCAACTGTGTCATGTGGGAAGTGAGAATTTAAACAGAGATAGGAGAGAAGGCCAAACACAGCTTTCGCAATGCAGCTATGCCATTTATTTAAATACGTTTATTTATGTAGCTTATATATAAATATACACACCCTTTAATGAACAGAGCAGGTGAATTAGAGCTCATTAAAGCAAACGTTGGTGTGAAAATAAATCTAGATACACTCATACAGCCTAAAATCAGTCACAACACTCAAGTCGTTTAATTTTTTATCTGCTCTGGACATTAACTATTTTGTGAACTTAAGTCCTAGCTTGAAACCACTCCTTCACCCACTTTCCTAAGTACCAAAATCTGCAGTCATAGGAACTTCTGGCTTGGAATGAACATGTGGAAGAATCTAGCATTTAAGAAAAATGCAAACACACCCAAAACTAGGTATTACATTTACAGAATTCACAGAACCCTGCTCTGCCTCAAAATGCCAATATAAATTAGCCTCCTGATTTTGTAGATGAAGAAACTAAGGCCCAGGGTAAATGACATTGCAGAAGTACCATAGTTAGGAAAAAAGTCAGAACTAGAATTTCAGAGTCTTGGGTAAAATGTTCTCTATGCTCAAGTCACTCTAAAAGTTTTCTTTTCAGAACACTAGATTTTTCACTTGTTTGATCATAATCTCACTGAGGGCAAAATCAAGCTTAATCTACACCACATGCCCTAATTGCTAGCTCAGAATCACTAACAGGTGAAAAGATTCACCAACCCCACCAGTTAGGATGGGTCCCTATACTGGATATGGTGGTGTGTCGTAAATCACCCACAGAGGGCACCTGGGTGGCTCAGTCGGTCAAGTGTCTACCTTGGGCTCAGGATGGGATCGAGTCCTGCCTCAGGCTCCTTGCTCCCCAGGGAGTCTGCTTCTCCCTCTGCTCCTCCTCCCAGTTGTTCTCCCAATCTCTCTCTCTCTCTTAAATAAAATAAATAAAATCTTAAAAAAATAAGTAAATCACCCACAGAGCCTCCCACCAAAGCCCCCCAGTAAATAAGGACACTTGTTTGCAAAAAGCCTGGAAAGAACTGAGTCAATTCTTCTCAAACAAAATTATGACTTTTCTTTGTGCAAAATGACCCAACTTCCCCCCTGACTCTGAGCTCCACCGGCCTCTTCTTGAACTAACCGAGTAAAGCAGTTCCAACAACCAAGAGTGTCTTCACTGACTCACCCTGGGGAGGGACCAGCCAAAAACACATGGACAAATGCTTGCTTTCATCTTCCCTCTGATTTCAGTTTAAGGCGAGGCAAGTAGGAAAAAATTTACTAGTTTTCACCATACTTAAAAAAGAAACTAGTCTTATATTTTAAAAAAAAACTACCTGAGAACTCCTATAAAGTATCAGATACAAAGTCAAACAGGCAACATCCACCATAATAAGCTTCAGAAAAATAGTAAGAATAATGACCATTTATTTTTAGTGTGAATGCAACTCACCCAAAAGCACACTGCTGATACTACTGCAGCCAACTGTCCCAGCAAACCTATCAGGTCGGCACATGAATATCCCTGTTTTACAGATGAGAAGCTAATCCGGAGAGATCGTGGGGAAAGAAGGTGGTGGAGCTGTGACCTCAACCCAGAATGGTCACACAGCAGGGCCCCCAGGCCCACACCCCATATTTGTTTGAAAATACATTTTTTCCCCCAGTTTGGTCATTCTACTGATTAAGTCCACCTTGGCTCAAGATTCATACATTAGGGACTGGTTTTTCCAAGCTTAAGAGAAAATTAGACTTAAAAAGGAATTTGACACAATCAGAATAAATTCGTTCAGAAAATGCTTTGAGAGCTCCTTCTGAGATTCAGCCTGCCTGCCTAGATCAATATTTAGTTTTTTTTCATCTCCTCAAACTCTTTAGGTCTCACAGCAGAGAGGAGATGAATTCCCCTGGATTGTCAGTTTTCCCGGCTCTTGATCTGGCTGGCGAGATATCCTAATGATTTCTAGGGTAGCCCAGACGTCTCTCTCTTCTGGATTTAGTGTCTCTTCCTCTCTGTAACCCCTTCCTGTATCCAGCCTGAGCCCTTGCTCCTCGGGGAGCAAGCCTTCCCACACCACACACACACAGCAGAGAAGGTTCCACCTGGCCACACCCTCGAGGGCAATCTGCAAACACATCTTCATCTGTTCCTGACTAGCATGCTCAGACCGTCCGGCTGAGGCAGACAAATCACCTAAAATCAACGTGTCTGCTTTCAAAGACATATACTTAGTCCAACATCCCTCCCCAGATCTGCAGGATCTAAATTACCGAGTAGTCCCTGAACAAACAAAATACAATCATCACCAAAAGACAGGCACAAAAATACTCACTGAAGCACTATCTGTTATTCATCCAAACTGGATAACTACAGAAATGTCCAGCAACCGTAAAACAGATCTATAACTGAATCTTGTGACAGCAAGGAGAATGGGAAAAAACAACTATAAATATTATAGATAAATTTCACAAATACGAAAAATAAGCCAGACACAAAAGAATATATAGTACATGTCTATTCACAAGAATTTCTTAAACAGGCAAAACTAATCGATCGGTAATTCTCAGGGGCCTTAGAAGAGGCGGGTTCTGGGGTGCTGGCAATTTTCCATGAATCTCGGTGTTGTTACAGAGGTGTGCCCACTTTGTGACAATTATTCCATCAAGCCATCCACTTACGATTTGTGCGCTTTCCTCCGTATTTCCATAAAAAGCCTACTGAAAGAGACCTTGGAGAACACCTGGTCTGCTCTCCTCAGCTGGCATAAGTAAAAGTAATTGTTTCCCATGGATGTTAAATTATCTCAAGGACACACAGGAAATCCATGGAAGGGCTGGGACTGGACATTTTATCTCTTAACTCCCCATCCAAGCGCCAAAGCTACCTCTCAAATGTGGGAGGATGTTTCTCTAATTTCCTTCCTTGTTGTGACTACAGCCAAGGTTTAGAAAGATTACGATCCTATTCCTATTAAGAATACAACTCAGAAGGTTCCCGTCTCCTACCAAAAGCAGGGCCAGGAAGGGCATTTTTTTTTTTTTTTAAAGATTTTATTTATTTATTCAACAGAGATAGAGACAGCCAGAGAGAGAGAGAACACAAGCAGGGGGAGTGGGAGAGGAAGAAGCAGGCTCATAGCGGAAGAGCCTGATGTGGGGCTCGATCCCGGATCTCCGGGATCACGCCCTGAGCCGAAGGCAGGCGCTTAACCGCTGTGCCACTCAGGCGCCCCCAGGAAGGGCATTTTAAACACCACTTAGGATATGGCCAATCAGAAAAAGGCAGTGCCATGGTCTCACACTCTAGGTTTTGCTGCTTACCAGTTGTGTGACCGTCAGCACACTCCCTTTCTCTGAACCTCAATATCCTCACATAGATCCCTGAAATATTAATTCCTATCTTGCAAGGTTGCCATGACAATAATACAAGGCGTCAGAGCAGTGCCTGGCACCGTTGCAAACGCTCAGAAAAGGTATTTGTTGAATAAATACTGATTGACACGAATGAGTAAGTACTTGTCACTTAGCAGTTGCTCAGTAAATAGTTAAGTGTTATTTTTACTGGACAAGAGTAGCAAGAGGAAGGGAGTAAATGAGCTTATGCGAAAACATCTCATTTTTCTAAGCCCATAGGGTCATTAATGGGTTGACCCAATTCTGACTTTGATGTGGCACTGAAATGGTCTGTGGGACAAAGAGCAATAAAGGATTTGAGACGAGGGCGGTGCTTTTCATGTGCTACCAGATCTGTGTTTTCCTTCTCGATGCCAAATAGATTTGCTCACTGACTACCACAACCCGTCTAAATTCTACAGTCACCTGTGTTAGTCATAGTACTTCGAGAACTGAAAGACTTTTCGGGGCGGGGGGGGGGGGGTCATCAATTCTCATAGACTTAATGAGTGGACCACCACAGTCACGTAACTTTACTATTGGGAAAAAATTTACACATTGAATATACAGAAAGGTAACTGCAGGCTTTAAAGATGTCAGAAACAAACCATGGAGAGGAGAAAGTTTACTCACATTTTAAAAACCAAGTCTAATGCTGATTTTTTTCTTCAGCTCTCCAAACCTTCCACGTACTGGCCCATAAAGTTCTTTTATACTGAAAAGAAATATAAAGAAGATTAATTAAAACTAACTTCAAATTAGAGCACACCAGAAAAAAAATAAATCCTATAGACGATAAATTATTCTATAAGCAACAAAGAACATCAAACGAGGTAACACATGTAATTAAAAACAAGAAAATGTGGGGCACCTGGGTGGCCCAGTTGGTTAAGCGTCTACCTTGGGCTCAGGTTGGGATCCAGCCCTGAATCGGGCGCTCTGCTCAGTGGGGAGTCTGCCTCTCCCCCTCCCTCTGCCTGCCGCTCCCCCTGCTTGTGCGGGCGCTTTCTCTCTCTCTCTCTCCTCTCTCAAATGAATAAAATCTTTAAGAATTAAAAAGAAATAAAAAAATAAAAAGAATAAAAAGAAAATTTGTTAAGCACCAACAGATTTAACTAACTTCCTTCTAGTTATCTTTCTTTCCTTCTTCCCCCTTCTTCTCCTCTCCCCTTCCCCCAGCACTCCCTTCTTCTCTTTCTTCCTTAGTTTCCAGTTTCTGGACAACCTCAAATATTCCTTGAAGCCTCAATTTCAGGAGAAAACCACCATCATTCCTTTTTATAGAACAAAGTACCTGTGAATGTTAGGCATCCTACGAATATTTGTTGAGGGGAAATCAATAAAAACTATCAATATGCAGACAATACGGTAGAAACATATATACCCTGTGTTTCTAGACTTGCGACTAGGCTTGATTGATTTCCTTATCTCTTGTAAATTACATATACTCAGAAAAAAAAATCCCAGAACTCTATGTATGGGCATGTATATACTCACCATTACAGTAATAAAATATATTTGGGTAGTAAAGGAACATTTAGGAATAGAAGTTCCTTTTGAGGTGCTCATTATTCAAAAACCTCATAACTACCTCCATCTAAATAAGAAAGCAAAGTATCTCCAAGTTAAATACTAGAGATGTTACCTCACATGTGGCTATCAAAGGTATATATAGTCAGAGCCAGTCCCAGAGAAAATTATGAAGTAGCAGCATGGCTCCTTCCTTCTTTTGTCTACCCTTTTGAGGAGTCAGTGAACCCCAGATGTTTAATTAAGTAAGGAAGCAATAGGATCAGCTCTAAGGTTCAAACGGCTTCATGGAAATCTTTCCTGAGGACATTTTCATTTGAAAAAGAGCTTAAAAAGAGGCAGGTGCTTAACACAGAAATAAAATGCATTACTGACAATGGAATTTCAGGCATTAATGGGGGGTAGAATGTCTTAAATCTCTCAACTCAGGTAAGCAGCTGTCCACTCGGTCGTCCGTACAGTTGGCTTCATATATAACCTATACAGACACACCAAGCCGGGTGACCTTTAAGCAAGCCCAATTTTAAGACTAGTGTGTGCTCCAAAAATAAACAGTTATATTCATCAACAGCTTTCAAAGCGAGTGTGTAGGAACCCTATTCCATAGGTGCTTCTGAGAACGGAGGCAGGAGTGAATGATGCGGGACAGTCAGCACAGCAATTTCACTCTTGTCCGTGTTAGACTTGGATCCAAGATTTGGTTGGAGAGGTGGTTTCCTTGAGCGCTCCTTAAAGGGTTGAAATTAACAATTACATTAACAGCACAGAAATTCCAATGAGTTTATAACATAACTGATTCAGAACAATAATCACAACGAAATCCAACCACCATTTCTAGCAGGGCCTTTGTGGGGGAATGTGATCTAGCGGGGGTCCCAGAGCATAGGTCAAACGGGTCTGAGTAGGTGGGAGCCTAGCCTGTGCCTTCATCTCCTGCCCTGGAGCTAACAGCAGAAAGAAGGACACCAACACTGCCAGCAGGAAAGGACCAACAGGGAGGGGACAAGACTAAGATGGGGAGAGCCTGATGATATTCCAGAGGTGGGGAAAGAGGGACCTCTGCAGGGAGCAAGACACTGCACATTTCTGTGAGTCAATTACATTCCCAGCCCCCTTCCCAATCCCCATCAGCCTCCTTGCTGGAAATTATATGTGCAAGGTTTAGATGTCACACAGGTCAGGGCCTATAGGATACAAATGAGGACGGAGAAAATCACTGGAATGTTTTAAAGAGAAGAAAAAATATATACCTATATTCCATAAAACCCAATTCTAAGCATGTGCAAAAAACAAATGTTAAAGATTTGTAAGAAAGTGTTGCCTGAACTTGCTCCAGAGGAATCCATTCAATTGAGAAGCACCGAGTATTTTCAATCCCTCCCTTAGCACAGAGCTCTGATTATTTGGCCCAACCAAGACTGAATACATAAAAACATTTATAAACATGAACCATTCGATTTTTTGAGTTTCCAGCATGAGCCTTGTTTAAGTAAGTCAAAGATGTCCTTTGTTATACGGTTCTGATCAAATGCAAGAGACTTTAGTCATTTCCTCAGAAACAGACATAAGCTATAAATACGAACCAACCAACACAGCCATTCACAAAAAGGTTCGCTGACAAGTTTAATTTAAAAAGAACACTTTATTAAAATGAAAAGTAAGCCACAAAAAAATCCAAACCCATGCAAACAACATTCCTAGCAGAAAAACCTGTTGTGTAATGACAAGGATAATTACAAACAGGCTGATATTTGACTCACGCATTTTTCCTACACAAAAATTAATAACAAAAAAGTCTGTATTTATACTTTTTTTTTGGAGATTTTATTTATTTATTTATTTGACAGACAGAGAGAGAGCGAGAGCCAGAGAGTGCAAGCAGGGGAAACAGCAGAGGGAGCAGAAGCAGGCTTCCTGCTGAGCAGGGACCCCCCCAATTCAGGGCTATATCCCAAGACCCTAAGATCATGACCTGAGCTGAAGGCAGACACTTAACCGACTGAGCCATCCAGGCGCCCCTGTATTTGTGTTATTTAATTAAACTACCCTTTGCATCTTGCCCAAATCAGATTTCAAATTCTAAGATTAATCCTCCAAACCATTAAGTGACTTCTGTATGTCCCTTTGAGATGGGAAAACACATTTATTACTATGTTTATTTTCTAAGTCCCTTTGATCTTCTAAAGCATGACCATCATAAATGAGAATAACGTGTCAGACATAATCATTTGGAGGAAAGTTATTGTTTATTATAATAATACCTATTTCATACTCTAAATTGAATCCAGGGGCGCCTAGGTGGCTCAGTTGGTTGGGCATGTGGGAGTCTGGGCGTCTGCCTTCAGCTCAGGCCATGATCCTGGGGTCCCGGGACAAGCCCCATGTCCAGCTCCCTACTTAGCGAGGAGCCTGCTTCTCCTTCTCCCTCTGCCCCTCCCTTCTGCTCATGTGCTGGGGCACTCCCACATGCGTGCTCACTCTCTCTCTCTAATGAATAAGTAAAAAATCTTAAACAAAACAAAACAAAACAAAAAAAACTAGATGGAATCCAAAGTCTCTATTCAGGTATAACTTAAGCATCTGAAGCAGAGGTTGCAAATGCCCTCAGCAACCTGTTTTTGTAAATAAAGTTTTATTGGAACCCAGCCATTCCTATTCATTTACATATTATCTATAGCTGCTTTTACAGGGCACAATGAGAGTTGAGTAGCTGCAGAAGAGACTCTAAGTCCTGCAAAGTATAAAATATTTATTAATTGATCAGTCCCTTTAAGAAAAAGTTTCCTGGGGCGCCTGGGTGGCACAGCGGTTAAGCGGCTGCCTTCGGCTCAGGGCTTGATCCCGGCATTATGGGATCGAGCCCCACATCAGGCTCCTCTGCTATGAGCCTGCTTCTTCCTCTCCCACTCCCCCTGCTTGTGTTCCCTCTCTCACTGGCTGTCTCTATCTCTGTTGAATAAATAAAATCTTTAAAAAAAAGAAAAAGAAAAAGTTTCCTGACCTCTGGTCTCTCTGTCAGCATAGCACAGCTGACTAAATGTTGAAATAAACACTAATGCTGGTTTAGTCATCTTGTTGGATAACTACCTAAGTCACTTAACCTTCAGCTGCTTTAACTTACTCATTTATAATACAATAATAGATAATATTTATTGGGAACTTATGTACCAGAAACTATTCTAAAGGTTCTATTTTTAATAAATGAACAACGCATTCATTTAATTCTGGCAAAAATGCAGTAAGAAAAGTAAATGATTATCCCTATATTACAGATGAAGAAACTGAGGCAGAGTGGTTAAATAATTTGCCCAAGGTCACACTGCTATTAAGTGGGGAAAACAGGATCAGAACTCAGGCAACCTGGGTCCAGAGCTGGTATTATTAATCTCTGTGCTATACTGACAATACTTTTAATTGTATAAAAGTAACAGATAACAAAACGAAATCTCAAAAGGTTTGTAGGTTAGAAATGTTAAGTAGAGGCAGTAAAGTATACCTCTGCACAGTTTAAGATAAAGTACCTAAAGTAAGAATATAAATGGACTTCCGTAAGATTTGCAAGACTCTTCTGATTCTAAAATTAGAGCTTACCCTGGGGTATGAGGAACATAAAAGTCCACAATACTCTACTTTTTACCAAAGAAATCAAAGAATCAAACTAACTAACCAATGTCTATCTTTCCCTTGGTAAGTTAAAGCCACTTTGGGACCTTCGGAAAGCCTTCAGGATAAAGATTTACCAGGGACCCCAAATCTTCCAAATTTGTTCCCATCTAGTCTTATCCTCTGCCTGGTTCCCATCTGGGAAAAGGCTGAGCGAGCATCCACATAAATTATGGAAAGACTTCTTCACAGCCTGGCAAGAATAACTCTATCCAAATACCAATCGCTGCATGGTTCCGGAAGACGTCCCTTGCTGAATCATCCCCACCACTTCCTGAAGTTCTCCAGGATGTCTGGAGGAAATGTGTCACCTAAATGTGACCCAGTACTCTTTTGGATTGAAAGGCAGGTTTATATAATCCAAAAAAACTAAGGGGAAAATATACTGCTAGGTTACGCATCACCAACTTCCCATTTAGATAGAGATGGTCTTAACCTTCTTTTCAGTCAATCTAGTCTTTCATTAGCTTGTAATGTCTGCAGAGTCAAGTCCAAATCTTTGACTTTGACATTTAACGCCTTCCTCATCTTATCCCTTAGCTACTTTTCCAATCTTACCTCCTTTTTTTTTTTTTTTTTGAGATTTTATTTATTTGACAGAGAGACAGAGAGCAGCAGAGGGAGAGGGAGAAGCAGACTCCCCACTGAGCAGGGAGCCTGATGCGGGACTGGATCCCAGGACCCCGAGATCATGACCTGAGCTGAAGGCAAACACTCAACCGATTGAGCCACCCAGGGGTGCCCAATCTTACCTCCTTTTATTTTTGGTTTTTCATGTAACAAGGAGAGCCTGTTTCTCCTTCACGCATCACCTCCACTCCTGCTTCTGAGCCACACTCATTCTGTACTCCATTTTCTCTTCTACTCCCAGCACCACACCCAGCGCATAGGCCAAATTTCTGTGCTCCATATTGTGGGATATAATTTGTACTTCCTGTGAGGACTGGATCCTCACAATCCCTCAGGGGAAAGAGGTACACAAAAGACTAAATAAAGTTGTATAATTAAAGACATGAAAGTGCTACAGGACATAGATTACAGGATCTAAAAAGACTTGAGAGAGAGGCCATCACTGAGGTGGACCTTGAAGGAAGGGGGAAGCAGAAAGAGTGGTTGAGTTTATAGTGTTGGAGGGGTAACCATATGGGATAAAGGTTTACATCACACACTTCGGAGCCAGATAGGCACAAGTCCAAAACCGTGGCTCCCTCTGACTGGAAACAGAGTGTGTAGGAGTTTCGATCAAGTAAGTGAGGTTGACGCCTAACCATGCTCCAAACCATATTTGTATCCAGTCCTCACGTCTTGCTCAAATAATTAAACCTTTCGTGTTATGTCCCTATGGAGTCTTCCCCTTCTCTCATCGCCAACAAGATTTAGTGTTTCGACCTATTCATTCATTTGGGCATTTAATCACATATTGATTTCCACTGTTCAAATATTCCAGAAGTATGTTTTGCTTTCTCAATAAGACTTTGTTATCAAAGAATGGATTCTTTCAAACAGACCCTTGGCATTTTCAAATTTTAGGTTCAAGGTCCCTGACAAGTAGTGCTAGTTGAGCTGAGAAGCAATTTAAATGATAAGCGTGGGCTGTCTGGCGAGTTCCGTGGGGCCCAGCCAACCACAAACATCTGTATTCCAACACGGCTTCGTGTTCTGCCTATCCAGTAACTCGTATGAACAGACATAAAACTTATTTCTTTCTGGGATGGTCAGAAAAAAGCTCACAGCTATGGCTAATGATCGAAGTAAAGATCGATCAAGTTAAGCAGTACAAGAAAGTGAAGGCTCTCAGCCAAAAAAACCGACGTTAGAGAGTTGAAGAAATTACATGTTATAGTATATTTGCCAATCTGAGGTTGGACAAATGGCTTGGAATTCATCTCTTATGCTTTAAAAGGGTTCAGCGTACAGAGTACTGTGTTCTCACAATACCAAGCACCATGAGGTAAATACGAGCCGAAAAGATAATCTTATAATCTCTGATGTCCCGAAGTCCTCAGTGAACCCATTTTCTAAGCCAAAATCAAATTCAAAGTAGTCAAATTTCCCTCAAGGTTCCGAAATCTTAGTATTTGCCATGTCTACTGACATATTACATCAAACAAAGCCCACATGGCTTTAAATTAACATGTTGCTTCACCATCATATTTGTAGTGTTTGGTAATGGCTTGCCTTTTTTTTTTTTTTAACTGTAACGTTTTCATGCACAGCTTTCTTTGCCAAAGCTGGCAAGTTATTTTTTATTTCCCAGAGAAAGATTCTAATTCAAAGATCCTAAGCAATTTGGGGATTTCAAAGTTGTTATTCTTTCGAAGTTTGACTGAATCGATTGAAATGATTAAGGCTTGCTGCGAAGTTTTATATAAAAATAAACATGCACAGTTGCGTGCGACACGGGACAGTGGGGTGGGGGTGAGGGAATGAACAGGGAGGGCTCGGTTTCCTAACACACCAATTTCCTTTGTGGCAAACACCTCATGGGCTATCGTGAAAATTTTATAGAACAATGTACTCAAACTTTAAAAACAAATACTATGAGCTACAATGTGAAGTTTACCTAAGAATATATTTTGAACAGTTGATTTCAATTAAATTTTGGGCAAGAACTTTAGAGTAGGCATTCCTGTTATTTACACATTTCTTGGAGCACAGGCATACTTTTGTAGAAATTGGAGACTGCTGACTACAGTCGTTTATGTCCTCAGAGGGAAAAATATTCTCTAATCGCTCTGAAATATGTTCTACCTCTATTGAAAGTGTAGGAGAAACAATTGCACCAGCCTTAAAATCTTGGCTTTCATACCCAAGAAATCTTGTAGAGCCAAGTCCTTCCATCTATATCATTAGCTACTGTGTTACTGCAAATATCACCCAAAAAATATGAAGGCAAACCACTCTGATCCCACAAGCATTCTGAAAAAGCGTTCTGAACTAATGTGAAATTTGGATAGTAATTGTTTGAATACAAACAATGACTTCAGTCCATTGGTATATAACACTTTATCATGGTAATTGAACTCTGTGAACCAACATGCCCCACAGAGCTCATCATAGCTCTGGAAAGTGGGCTGGCTTTTTATGAACTCTGTCTTTGCTGACCCAGCAGAACAGCAGCGACTCTTCCCTTAAACTGTCCCACATAGAATACATTTATTTTCACGGTCAGACTAGGACCATGATCTCTGCATCATATATGTTTTAGAAAGAAATACGTGTGGGTTGACTGAATTATTTCTTAAGGATTAAGCTAGTGAATTATAAGAAATTATAAAAAAAAAATTCTCTCTCTCTCTCTACTCCTTGCCCCTCTTTCTTATTTTAACAGGCCAAATGGAAAGATGCTTTCTTCGAGGGGAGAACGGCATGGGCACTGATCATCAAAAGCCTTAAAAATCTAATAGCCTTTGACACGGCATTCTAGATTAATTAAGCTAAAGTAAGTAACTGCACAAATGAGGAAATGATTTACAATTTTCACAATGTTATTTATAAGGAAAAAATGAAAACCAGCTAAATGTCTAACAATAGTGTCACTGAGGTCCATCCATTAGACAGACTCTTAAGCAGACCAAGGATGCCAAGGTGAGTACCAATGGTTACTAACACCGAAGGACATTCATGATCCATTTATTGAGCCCCTTTTTTTGTAAATACATACATAAGGTAAAAAGTCTATGGTTTTGAACACTTTCTTCTTCATCCTTGAGCCGAGAGCAGTCTATCAGTCCACATCTTTATTAGACAGGGATGGAGGAAGAGGTATACACACGCTTTCCCCTCTCTCACTCCCAGGATCTGTCCAGGTCTCCTGCCCTCCTCTGAGATATGAGATCATACTCCAACATGTTCGCAGTGGTACTCTCTGTGTGGCGGAATTTCAGATGAATGTGGTTTTATTTTCCTTTTTGCTTATCTGTATTTTATAATTTTATAATAAAGATTATTTTGCCAAAGGGAGCAGAGCATGATGACTAAGGGTATAGACTATGGGAAAGATAAGCCTGGGTTTTAATATTCCGAGTCCATAATTTTTGGCTATATGATCAATTACTTAAGTTTCCCATCCAACAAATGGGCAAAATAATATTATAGCCATCTTGTTATTAGAGAAGTTAATAGAAACTCCGTATTGGATAAAGGAAATGATTATTATGTATTATGTAAAATACAAACTTAAGTGTTTATACTTTTTTAAAAGATTTATTTGAGAGAGAGAGGGAGTATGCATGTGTATGCTCGCAAGCAGGGGGAGGGGGAAAGGGAGAGAGAGAATGTCAAGCAGACTCCCAGCTGAGCACAGAGCCCAAAGCAGGGCTCGATCCCACCACCCCGACACCACGACTGAAGCGGAAACCAAGAGTGAGACACTCAACCAACTGCACCACCCAACTGCCCTGAAGTATTTATACCTGTAAGAAAAACAAATCCAAACCCCAATCTCACAGAAGAAACAAAAATAAATAAAAACGTGGGACACATTGTATTTGCAATGGTAACAAAAAATGCATATTTAGCAGCCCTGAATTACCATTTTACATATACCAAAACAAACAAAAATCCCTAATACAGTTTCAATGTTGAAGTGAAATTGCTGGTCTTTCATTGTTAGCAGCACTATGTTTCATATGAATCTTTTAGGAAAGCATTTAGGCTTTATTAGAGTAAGAGTTAGTAATTCCTCCAATGAATTTATCTGCAGGAAATAATGTGCCTAAAGCAAAAACTAATATACAAAAAGGTGTTCATGATAGAATCCTAAATAACAGTAACTAACTGGAAATATTTGAATATCTACTGTTAAAGGAATGGTGAATGGTTTAATTCATCCTGGCATGTCAAAGCAACAAAATTAGGAAACCATACAGATTGTTATACCGAAGACCATGGAGAAACAAAATAGTCTGATAACACTTCCAAGCGAAAACAACAGAATTCAAAATTTCTATACTCTATCCCTATATAAAAGATATGGACCTACACATAGGAATAACTGAGATGAGGAGAAATGTGTGGGGAATAGGGAGGAGAGGCTTCTAGACTGAGGAGCTGTGAGTTCAAAAGGAGAGTAGTGGCCCAACATGGAGCCCTCAGCAGTTGGACCAGAAGACATGGTCGGTCAGCCATGCCAACTACTTCCATTGCATGGTAGATAATACCAGACTTCCTATTTCAAAAGAATGAAGGAAGACCAAATTTTACTAGTATTTCATGAATAGATTGCCAATGACACATTCTTCTCAGTCCAGACAGCAGCCAGTCACATGAAAGAAGTCTCTGAAAGCAGCCTGGGAGCTCCATTGCCCTGAGGCACCCTCCATTCCTTGTGTCCCTCCAATGACTGCAAAGTATTATAGTTTACGTGTGCCCACGTAAGTGGATGGATGGATGATGTTATCATTATAATTTAACCAAAATGACCTCCATGAAATGGACAAGTGGTTTACAGGGAACCACGGATGAGAACATCAATAATGTAAGCACGAGTGAGCATAAACTCATGAATCTGACACCTCTACTTGTTCAAACTACACAACCATACAGCAGCCCTTGTTCCTCTAAAGTAAAGATGACATTGTCACAGAGAGAAAGGTTTCTGAAAGACACATTTTGAAAATAGAAGTTCGAAAATATTTCCATCATTACGTCATTTTCCCCCAATTAATATCATATCCATAAAACCTTTCCTATCTGTACTCTCTAAAAATGCAGAGAATTTTCTGATCTGCCTTAAAATTTACAAAATTAAGAGTTTTAGTTTCTGAAGTCCTATTAAAAGTAGGAAAAAGTGGTGTGTTCCCATTCTTTCTTAAAGAAATGACTGAGCTTCTTTCTTAAAGAAGAAAATAATAGCTACCATTTATTGAGGACTTGCTGCTTATAGATCAGGCACTGTTCTCAGTGCCCAATATGTGTTAATCACTCAATCTTCACCACTATCCCTGATGGAGAGACTGTAATAATCATCTCACTTCATAGATAACAGAAACTGAGACACAGAGAGATTAAGCAAATTATCCAATCTAGTAAATTAACAAAACAGGATTCTAATCTAGGCAACAGAACCATGGAAGGTCTGTTCTTCCCCACTCTGGGGATTACAATTTACTGGATGATTTCAACTGAACCTTTGTGCAGCTGGTGGATAAAATTGAACAAATCAGTAAACACTGTATGTCTTCCATTTGGGTCCGCATATACTTAAGATAAACTAACTTTTTCAATGATAACAACTGAAAAAAAATAAGTATATAAATAAACTGAACTTCGACACAGACCTTAAAATTAGTGTATCACAAAATGGAAACAGATTTTTTTAAAAATAAGGAAGCAAATGCAATCATATTATTCTCACTAAAATTACCACTGACACAGAAAAATATGCCAAAAATTAAAGGACTGAATATTAATGAATATAAAATTATTTTTAAAACATCACTTTTATGTCCTCCTAATTCCTACTTTTGTGTTTACGATATGGAATAATACGTTAGTGCAATACATGTGTATGTTATTTATAATACATATACTGAAGGAGATGCTCATAAATTTAATGACAGCAGTACCCTGCTCAAAAGTGTAGAATACTGGGGCGCCTGGGTGGCACAGTGGTTAAGCGTCTGCCTTCAGCTCAGGGCACGATCCCAGCATTCTGGGATCGAGCCCCACATCAGGCTTCTCCGCTATGAGCCTGCTTCTTCCTCTCCCACTCCCCCTGCTTGTGTTCCCTCTCTCGCTGGCTGTCTCTCTCTCTGTCGAATAAATAAATAAAATCTTTAAAAAAAAAAAAGTGTAGAATACTGCAGAAGGCCTTAAAGCAGGAGAGAACAATCACATTTGCATTTCAAAAAGCTCTTTCTGGAGGCAATGCCAGGGGATGGATTTGGAGCAGGGGTGCAGCTATGGTTCCAGAAGGCCTGAACTCGGCAGAGACAAACGGAGGGAGAGGAAAGCTGAGAAAAGCACTTAGGACACTTATCAGTCATGAAGGAGAAGTCAAGGATGATGTGATAGTTTCTGACTTGCGGTGACAGGGAATTCAGAAGAGAATAGAAAACAAACTGCATGTGTTTGGGGGGGTGGGGGGTGGCCCGCGATGATAATTAAACTCTGATCCATTGAGATCACTATGCTCTGGAACCACAGGGTGAATGCATACAAGGTAATTGGGAAAACAGGTCTGGAAAGTTCAGGAAAGAGCCTGGGCTCATTCATGGCTGAGCTTCTTCATCTGTTTACAAGTGGTCACTGACAAGCTAAGTTTTGATAAGCGCATTGGGGGAGAATACCTAAAGACTGATGGGAAGGGCACTAGCATTAACAGAATGGGTCATGGGAACAAAGCCATGAAAGAACTCTGGGAAGGAAGGAGAGTCTATGAGACGGGAGAGGCCCAGGAGAAGGTGGAATGAGGAGGCTGAGGAACTGTGGCCTGCTGACAGCTGGCCAGGCAAAGGCTACACAACTAAGGGACCACAGGCCCGTGCCATCAGTAATGTCAGAACATCTGGGCATCACATCTGCTTCCACAGCAAAATGAGGCCTCTCTGCTACCATTCCTCACACTTACAAATGTAGAGGTTAAAACAAATGAGCTTGATAAAGAAAGACATAGTATCAGCAGCCTTATATCCTACAGAAATGAGAGAATAAGCATAATCAAGTTACAATGCACATGCTGTCGTACACAACTTTCTGAGATTAAGAACAAAACCTTCCTAGGACCCAGAAAACATGAAGAAATAACTTCTGATACTACGCTTGCTACATATGCCTAACCGCCTGGCCAATGCTGATGATTCCTCTTTCCCATCAGACCCTAACGACCCTCCAACAGTGATGTAAAGATGGGCTGTGGCATTTGAGGCAACTATGGAACTGTTCAGTGTCTTCTCCTAAGGGTAAATAAAAGCTAGACTGAAGGCAAATTTTACTATGTTTCCAATGCCCTTAAAATTTTTTATAATGTGGAATTTCTCCATAATGATAAAGAGATATAAACTTGATCTTGGGTCTCAGTGTCCTAACCATATCTACCTGGTCTGCATCTTGAGCCAAGATAAAACCTCTAGGAGGTTAAACAAACCCCCTCAGACTGAAAAATAGTAGCACAAGTTGAATTTACCAGCTCTTTTTTCCCCAAAAGTTTTTATTATGGAAAATTTTAAAGGTACACAAACATAAGTGGATTAACAATGAACGCCATGCACCCATCACCAGCTTCAATAATCACTCCTTACGGCCAATCTTGTTCCATCTATATTCTCTCCCACCCATACCCCCGCATTACCTTGAAACAAGTCCCAGAAACAATATCATTTCTTTCATGAATATTCCAGTATATGTCTCTAAAAGATAACATAAGTGTAAGACTATTATCCTAAAATTAGTAATAATTCTTACTGTTAGGAAGAGGAATTTCTATTTCAATACCTTCATATTAACAGTCAATCAATGATCACACTTCCAAAGGTCTTCTAAAAGTCATATTTCAAGAAACCACTTGTTTGCATTAGGATCTCATCAGGGTTTACCACTGTGGTTGGCTGATGGTGAAGAATTTTTTAATCTGAAGCGCCTGGGTGGCTCAGTCAGTTAAGCGTCTGCTTTTGGCTCAGGTCCTGGGATGAAGCCCCCCATGAGGCTCCCTGCTCATCAGGGAGCCTGCTTCTCCCTCTCCTTCTGCCCCTCCCTCTGCTTGTGTTCTCTCTCACTCTCTCTCAAATAAATAAAATCTTTAAAAAAAAAAATTTTTTTTTTAAGAATTTTTTAATCTATAGGTTTCCCCCTTCATCTCTTTTCTTTCTCCTTGCGAATTACCAGGTTGAAGAAACTGGGTTGTTCGTCCTGCAGAGTATCCCACAGTGTGGCTGCATTGGCAGGTACAATTCAACATGTTTCAGTTGAGCTTTAAAATTCAGGTGGTTAAATTTCCTCCTGCTCCTTGTTGATAGATAAAGATACCCTGCGGTGCACTGAGCAAAAACCAGGATGCTTTTTCTCTTCTGCTGGGATTCAGTAATAAGGAAAACATACCAAGAGACAAGTTCTAAGGATGCTCTAAAATTATCTTTGGGGCCGGAACAGAAATTGGGGCCTGGGCTTTTAAAGCAGTATTCAGGTCACAGGAACAGGCATAGGTAACAAATGTTCCAGACCTTCCCTTTCCAACTCCTACTGACAATATGGAGAGGTTAGGGTGGGCTCCAGAGCAAGCAGATTGGGGTGAATCCCCCCCCCCTCTCCAGCTGTGTGGTCTTCAATCACCTTCCTTAACTTCTCTGTGCTCAGGGCCCTTATCCATACAAGAACATAACACACTCCACACCTACAGTGTGTGAATTCAGCAAGATAAATTCAGAGGGAGAGCTCAACACACAGTAAGCTCTCCAAAAAAAAAAAAAACAAAAAACAAAAAAACAAAAAACAATTGTCATTGTTACTGTTTTGTAATTATTATCCCTAATTAAAAGTGAAACTCTCCCTCTCAAAACTAAAGCTCAACTTTGAGGTACCACCTCTTTTCTTCTCCCACTAAGTGACGACTCTAAGATGTTTTTTCTACCCCAAAGATTTTTGCCTTAATTGTGCTTTTGACAATTTCTGTCTATAATGATACTTCAGAACAAAAACCACCCTGCTGTGTGATAATATGTCATCCATATTTTGCAAACAGCAGGAGAATCAGCTGTCCTTGAACAGTCACAGAACTAACCTTCTTGGCTGTTTAAAAAGCATTCAAGTGAAACACAGATTTTTTTTTCCTTAGACTAAGAGCCTACCATGTGCCAAACCTGGCATTTAGCACCAGCAGCTTCATGAATTCTAACCTGCTGGGATTTAAGGGGTGGAAGAATCCAATGGTTTTATGTTTTAATTATTAATAACCTGAGAAGTTTTTTAAAGATTTTATTTGAGAGAGAGTGCGAGCGAGACAAAGCATGAGTGGTGGGGAGGAACAGAGGGAGAGAGAAAAGCAGACTCCCCACCGAGCAGGGAGACCAACAACGCGGGGCTTGATCCCAGGATCCCGAAATCATGACCTGAAACGAAGACAGATGCTTAACTCACTGAGCTACCCAGGCACCCTGAAAGTTTTCATTCAAAGTCTACCAATGGGCCACATGCTGGGTGGGGAGGTGAAAAATTAGTTATAGGGCATGGTCTCTGGAAAAAATGTCTACGGTCCATTAGGAGAGAAGAGAGGTTTACTAATGATCTATAATGTAATATAACATAATATAATGGTAAGTGTCACCTGAGAGGGTCAAATTAAATGCTATGAAGTAATCAGGTGGGAAAAATAACTTAGATAAAGGTAAATAAGGGGAGGTGTTTAAGGAAGGGATAATAGGTAAAATAAAAGACTGAACAATGTGTAGGATTTCCACATGCCAGAGGAAGGCTTAGGACAAGAAAAAAGAGAATTTCCGACCAAGGAAACAGGAGCAGGGGGCTGAAGTGTGCGGGTATTTAGGGAACAGCAGCAGCTCTGGCTCAAGTGTAGGATGCATGAAGGGACAATGAGAAAGGAGACTAGAACAATTCAGTGGGGCTAGATCCTAACAGCCCTTGACGAGTGGTGGTAAGGAGGCTGGACTAGATTTGGTAAGTAACTGAGAGGTTTTGAGGTTTTCTGAACCAGTGAGTGGCACAGTCAGAGCCATGTTTTATATAAATTAATATGGATGCATGGAGGTGAAGGGAGACAAGGGGATCACCTGTCTCCTAACTCAGAAGTCAAGGACCTCTGAGTCAAATCCAGAAGAAAGGAAGCTATGAATACCAGCGTATTGTGGATGGAGAAAATATGCCTTGGTGATTGAAATGACAGAAGTGAAAAAGAACTCAAAGTCAGCTCCAGCATTTGGAGCCTAAAGGTCTGGAAAAAATAGTGGCACCATTAACAAAACTGTAAGTTGGTTCAAGGAACTGGGGTTGGGAGAGAGGTGACACAATGAATCCCATCTGAATATGTTGACTTTGATGTCCCAGCAGCACACACACGGGGCCACCATCACCAAGAGGAAGAGTGTGGAGAGAGGGCCAGTGAGAGAATCTTGGAGAAGTAGTATGGGCAGGATGCAGCAAGTGCAAACAGATGGAGGAGTAGTGTTCAGAGAAGACTATTCAGGGTAGGACAAATCATAGGATCCAAAGCACAAAAGAGCTTCTCAGGAGTCACGAAGACAAAAGACAGATTGCAGAGGTTAACGCAATGAGTGAAGAAGTAAAGGCAATGATGGTAGCCCCCTTATTTAATAACTCAATATAAAAGAATAAAGAAAAGAGGGAGGAACACTGAAGAAAGAGTTGCAAACAGTAGTTCCCCCTTACCCACCGTTTCGTTTTCCATGGTTACAGTTACCACTGGTCAATGGTGGTCCTCCTGACATATGACCAGAAGGTCAACAGTAGACCAACACTACAGCACGATGCATAGGTCGTTCAGCTCACTTCATCTTATCACATAGGCATTTTATCATCTCACATCATTACAAGAAGGGTGAATACTGTATAATAAGATACTTTGAGTCCACAATCAACTTTTATTACGGCATATTGTCGTAATTGTCCTGTTTTATTCTTTGTTATTATTCTTTTTCAGAGAGAGATCGCAGGACCAAGGCAGGGAGGAGCAGAGGGGGAGAGGGAGAGAGAGAATCTCCAACAGACTCCCTGCTGAGCATGGAGCCCGACTCAGACTCAGGGCTCAATCTCACAACTCCGAGACCTTGACCTGAGCTAAAATGACGGGTCAGACACTTAACCGACTGAGCCACCCCAGCACTCAAATTATTAGTTATTATTGTTAATCTCTTACTGTGCCTAACTTATAAATTACTTTAGCCATAGGTATGTATGCATAGGAGAAATCATCATATATACAGGGTTCAGTACTATCGTGGTTTCAGGCATCCACAGGAGGTCTTGGAATGTATGCCCTGTGGATGAGGACTGCGCACTACTGTATCCATTTTGGGGGGTTTTTTTGTTTGTTTGTTTGTTTGTTTGTTTGAAGGAAAGGACAGTCTGAATATTTTTATGCAAATAAAAGGGAGTGGGGAGGTAGCAAGTGAACACCTGAGGCAAGAAAGAAAAGGGGTGACCCTGGAGACAAAGAAATGGTGGCCAGTGAAAACACCGAGAGTGTTAGGGTGAAAAAGAAAGCAAAGCTTGAAAAATCAAGACGACTAACTGTCAGATCTGTTTTGCTGGCCTACGTAGAGTTTCAAAAAATGTGATTTGCACTTGTAGAGATCTCACCTACAAAACCAGAGATTTGATTTTTCTGGAGAAAACAGAAGATGGGCAACACCTGGCCCAAGCTTCCATAGGACAAACACGGCTGCTGCCCAACCTGAGGCGTGGCTGGCACCCTGCAGCTTGCCCCAGTCCCTGCCTGCGGCCACACTCATTGTAGTAATTTCAACGGCTCCTCTTGGCAGTGGAGTATGTGACCCCTGAGCTAGATCTTTTCAATAAAATCCAGCAATGATGTTACCCTTAGAGAGTAAGTGGGGACTATAGGCTGAGACTTGGAAACTGTGAACAAATATTTTAAGTCATGGAAGGAAATGGTTAGGAAGTCAGCAGGAGATGAATAATCAAAGGATTGTTATCTATGAGTCTGATGGAGAGCAGGGATTCGTCACTTTGCCTGGCAGTGCCCTACAGCCTGGAAGCAGAGGTCACGGGGCAGTCATGGTGGGAGACAGGAAGACAGAATGATGGGGGGGCCTCGGTGAGGAGACTGAAGGCGCTGGTGGCCTGAGAGAATGAAGATGAGGCATCCCAGGAGCCGAGAGCAGATGAGGGGGAGGGAGAGACCTGTATAAAAACATTAGAGGACAGACACTCGTCAGAGGCTAAGTGGAAGAGCTGAGAGACTTGGGGAGGAAAGTAAAAACAAGTAGAATTAGTACGAAAGGAAAAAGTTAGCCCCGCAAAAACTGACCATTAGTGTTTCTTCATCTCTCTCCTAGTCAACTCCTAGAAATAACATGGAATAGATTTTTCTTTTATGGAAAGAAAAAAAACACACACAAAAACAAAACCAGGGAACATGACCAGACTTCATAACTCATAATGAAATAAGTTCAGAGAATTATATTTTTGTGCAATCAGCCATGTGAATGTTCAGGAAGACCATTTTTAAACTACACACTTGACTTCCCTTCAAATATCCTTAGTTATGATTTGGAAGATAAAAAGAACACTCCTTCTTTGTCCTTATAAGCAGAGGACTGTATACATTGTCTCAAGTTTTGAAGAAGGACGGAGATCAAAAGTTCAAAGTTTAGCAAATTCTCAGTGTCTTACACAGCAAATAAGGGAAAAAAGAAAGCCAGTGTTCATGACCTGATGCCCAGTGCCTGAACCTGTGGGTTCCCTAAGTGGCTTAGATCCCTAAGTCCCTTTGGGCTCCCTAAGTCTCTCCCCAAAGGGTCCTCCCTAAGTCCCTTTGTGTTTAAAAGAACACACACACACACACACACACACACACACACACACACACACACACACACACAAAACAAAACGACATGTTCAATGCAGAGAATAATTCTACGTGGTCACACTGGCAGCCTAGCCACTCTCGGAGAGAACAGTAAGGGGTGGCGGTGCCATGAGAGAGCGATGACAGGGGAACTTAGAGCGTCATCTTCAATGCTTGAGTGACTTACTTTACAGTGAGAATGCATTTGTAATTTTTTTTTAATTTTTTAAACTTTAATAAAATGAAGCTAAAGCAACCTTTCTAAGAATCAAAGAAATGTAAATCAAAAGGAGACCCTTTATTTCACGTACCACAAAGCCTACAACACAATATTTGCAAAGGTGTGGGAAAACGGGAAGTCTCACAAGCGCAGGGCACAAAATTTAAAAGGTGCAAAGGAGCTGTTCTCAAAATTCAGTCTCCTTCCCTCCCCTATGCCCCAGACACCCAGTTCCTCTCCTTGCAACCAGCTACCTGTAAGAGTTTCCTGGGTGTCATTCAGAGAATCCACTAAATCACAGGAGGGAGTGTAAACTGATAAGCTTTGTTGAGTGACAGTTCAGCAGCATCTATCAACATTTAAATACACGTACCGTGCTGCCTAGCAACTCCACTTAGAAGACTACAAAAAATAATCTATGTACCTAGATGTTCACCGCAACATTTTACAGGTAATGAGTAATTAGAAACCATTTAAATATAAATAGAGTACACCCACCCAGTGAACACTACGTTGTCATTATAAAACATGAGACAGGGGGAAAAAAGGAAGATGCCAGAAAAAAAAAAAAAAAAAAGAACAGTATGAAAGCATTTGTATAGGCCAAAAAAAACGTCTGGATATATCTATGTGTGTATGACCATTGTCGTGTCTAGAGGACAGTCAAACCATTTCTAATTTATGTTCACTATAGACCATTAGAAATGGGAAAGGAGTGAGGAAAAAGAGATTTTGGGTTTTGTTTTTTTTTTTTTTTAAGATTTATTTATTTGTCAGAGAGAGAGAGAGAAAGCGCAAGCAAGGGGAGCGGCAGAGGGAAAAGCAGGCTCCCTGCCGAGCAGGGAGCCCCTTGCAGGACTCAATCTCGGGATCCTGGAATCACGACCCAAGCCAAAGGCAGACGCTTAACCCACTGAGCCTCCCAGGCATCCCGAGATTTTCATTTTTTAATACTATGGTATTATGTGAATGTCACGACGAACACAGACTGCTTTGGTGACTTAAGAGTTTTAAGAATTAAGTTTAAAAAAATAACAGATCAGTATTACAGGGATGAAGCTAGCATCTGTAAAAACATTTTGCATGTAAAAAAAAAAAATTTTTGCATGTAGGTTATTAAAAAGCCAAAGGTATCTTCAACCTGAAGATTGAAGATCTGCCCCAACGGCCCAGGCATGAACTAATGCGTGACTATATTGAATGGGAAGCGTGTGTGCTGAGGGCTGCAGGGGTCCCGGAGCTGGTGAGGGAAGCCGGATTGGCCGGCTATCCACAACATGAAAGTTTCTTTCTCTTCTTATAGACCCGAACTCTACTTCCATGAAGTGACTGAAAATACTGGGTATGGACCCAAAAAAAGGTGATGGGCAGGGTAAGAAAGACATCCAATAAAGGTGTTCCTTGGGGCACCGGTCAGTCGGTAGAATGGCAACTCTTGCTCTCGAGGTTGTAAGCTTGCGCCATATGGAGGGTGCCGAGATTCCTTAATAACAAAATCTTTATTTAAAAAAAGAAAGAAAGAAGCAAAGAGATGGGAAAAAAAAAAGGTATTCCTGGACACAGGAATTCCAGAAGATCTCCAGGAATATTCCTAAGGTTCACTTTCTAAATTTCAGCCAGAAGCCAAACTTCCTTCATGAAAAGGTGGACATCAAGTGTAGAAGATAAGCCTTTAATCCAAGAACATGTAGCACATTTGTGAAGAGGAAGTGTAGAGGTGAACAAGCTGCTGACCAAGCAGGGTTAGACTCTTAGAATGCATCAGTGTCCCTGTCCCTCTACCTCCAGCGCTGGTGCAGTCCCTGATTCCATGGACGTTTCCCAGTCTTGCCGGCAGATAGACCCCTGAAAAAGGAGCATGCCCTCCGAGGCAATGTTCATTCAGAATCGGCTGACGGGCGTTAAATGTCTTTTCCAGCAGCTATGCCCAAACACCCTTCCAATATCGGTCTTATTTCTCAAACTCCCCGGATTCGTTTTCTGTTGCTGTCACAACAGATGACCACAGACCTGGCTGCCTAAGATACCACTTATTTGTTATCTCACAGTTTCACTGGGTCAGGAGTCTGGACACAGTTGGGTCCCTGCTCCAGGCTTCACGGGCAGAAATCAATATGGCGGCAGGGCTGTGTTCCTTTCTGGAATCTCTGGAGATGAGCTCATTCAGACTGTTGGCAGCACTAATCCCATGGGGCTCTAAGACTGAGGTCCCCATTCCCTTGCTGGCTGTGGGCGGGAGGGGGGCGGGGGGGGGTTGGTCTAGAGACCACGTGGCTTGCAGCCTCCTTCAGAGTCAGCAATGGTGAGTGAGTTCCCCTCATGGTCTAGTCTCTCTGCCTCCCCTTGGCCTCCCCTCCCTCCACTGCCTCCCTCTCTACCCCATCTCTCTCACTGAATCTTCGACTTCTAAAGGCTTAGTAATTACTTACCTCAGGCCCACCAGGATAATCAAGGCTACCCCCTCTATCTTAAGGTCAGCTCATTACTGCCCTTAATTCCATCTGCAAAGCTCCTTCAGAGCAGTACCTAGATTCATGTTTGACTGAACCAGAAGACAGGCATCCCGGGGTGGGGGGGGGGGGCATCTTTAGAATGATTCCCACCACATCCGCTTGTATTCTGAGGTGGAAAAATAAATTAGCCCAAGGATTCCAATCTACCTGGATTTTTCAGAGTATGATTATGAACTGGCACTGCTTTTATGGGAGTGATTTTGATCAAACCTGCAAATAACTCTGCTGAATAAATATTATAACCACCTTTATTTATAATCAACAAAACTATGGCTCAGAAGTTAACTTGCCTGAGAACACAAGAGCTGGAAGTAGGAGAATCAGAATGAAATCTGGTTTCAGCAATCTTTTTTTTTTTTTTAAGATTTTATTTATTTATTTGAGAGAGAGAGAGAGAGCACAAGCAGGGGGAGCGGCAGGGAGAGGGTGAAACAGGCTCCCACTGGGCAAGGAGCTCAGTGCAGGATTCAATCCCAGGACCCTGGAGTTATGACCTGAGCAGAAGGCAGACGCTTAACTGACAGAGCTACCCAGGCGCCCCTGGTTTCAGCAATCTTAAAAAGCCCATTTCCTTTGATATTTCTGAAACCACGGCACAATTATGACTTTAAAAAAAGAGTGGCTTCCTTGGTAGTGACAGGAATAAGGAATACTGATGCTTAAAGCAGAAGAGAAGGAAACCCAACAGGATTTAGCAACTACTTGATTCTGTAAATTAAAGGCGAAGAACAACATAAAATCAAACCCAACTACCATTTAAAGGACAAACTGAGGTTTAAAACATTAATTTAAAACTTAATTTTATTAATTTAAAACTTTCAAAGTCACAAAAGAGGCGTATCATGGGATACTAGTCCTAATGCTAAGCAGGCAGCAAAATACGACATCGAAGAATGTGCAAGGACGTGTGCGCTCAGGGGTGTGTACATGTCCAAGACATGCTTCCACTTATTTCTCTTACTCAACAAATATTTACGAAGCATCTGCTATGTACCAGATACTTGTCTAGTTGCTGGGCATAAAGTAATAAACAAAGCAAAGTCCCTGCCTAGAAACAGCAAATAAACAAGTGAAAATATAAGAGAGTGATAATACCATGGAGAGAATAAAGCAGAGTGAGGAAAGAGGGAGCTCAAAGAGGAGGGATGTTACTTTACTGAAGCTGGTCGGGGAAAGCTGCACTGACACAGTGCCGTCAGAACACAGTCCTGAAGAAAATGAGGGAGATCTGCAATTCTCCGGGGGAAGCATTCCAAGCAGAAAGAACGGAAAATGCAAATGCCCTGGGGCAGGAGTGTGCTTGCAGAACAAGTGGAACAGAAAAGAGATCATTGTGGCCGCAGCAAAATAAACAAGGTGGGAGGAGGAGGAGAGATTAGTGAAGTTAAGTGTCACTGGGAAGACTTTGGATGGGATTTCCTTCTGAGGGAGACGAAAAGCCATCAGAGTTCTGCATTAAAGAAAAATGGCACTGGTATCCGCAAATAAAGAACTGAAGTTCAAAACACCAAATCTAGGAATAAATACGTCTTCCTGATGAGGTGTTTATAAATTTCCATTTTCCAGTTTTACTTATTATTTTAAAAGAAAAGGTTCAGTGCCTAGGATATCAAATTGGGTCTTAAGTGCACCAAAGTGAACCTAAGCGTGGTTCTCTTGGGACAAATGGTGAGCTCGTCTGGCTCTGGATCAGGAGGGCTGGATTTGGTTCCCGGTTCTGTGTGCATTCAAGTTGTGATGCCTGTCAACCTGAGTACGTTTAGCTTCAGTGGAGGTACTAGCGCTCGCCTCACCTGGCTGTCTGGATGTAAGTAAAACACTCGCACAGTACTCGGCTCATAATAAGGGCACCCCCGCCCCATCCAGAGTGGTCTCTGTTTGTATGACCTCCAAGCACACACCACCCAAATCTGCTTTAAGGAACAGCTACTGTGTTCAGGTAATCCAGAGCGTGTACTGCATACGGCTCACGTGTTAACCTGGGCTCTTTGCTTTCATGCTGCCTCTGCAAGTCGCTCTCAAGGATAACACTAGTCTCATCTAGCTTAAATACCAAAACCCAAACCGGCAGGATCCATTTGGCAGCAAAGAACACCGAATCCAAACCACCAACAAACAGACTAACTCTGCATTGAATTCATCCCGGAGGTTTTGCGAACTCCTCTCTCAGGCAAACCTTCTTATTCCTTTAAACCTTTTCTTCCTCTTTCGTCACCATCTGAAAGAGCCAATAATTTGAACTTAAATCAGGCTAACAGCTACTTGTGAATCAAGGGGAAAATCTTGGATTTTCAAAGATTAAAAAAAAATTATATATTTTAGACAAGAACAAACTTCTGACTACAAATGTTGAAAACATTCAAATACCTAGAGCTTCCCGTGTGTAATATTTACCTATCATGTCAATACAAATTCTCTCAGCAGAGAGGAATATTACACAGATTTTACTTAATCATTAAGGGAAGCCTCAGTGGCTTCCGTTCGACGTTCTGGTTTAAAGGACAATTTTTGTGCCTTGTTTTCTGAGAAGGAATAAACAACTTCACCATCTCCTGGCCTATGCATCCTCTCTAGCAAATGTCAGCTTGGCCCAATTACATTTCTTTTTCATGTAGGGAAACGGCAAAGTTTATTCCACATTGGTGCTCTGTGCGTGCATAGAAATTTCACCATTCAATTTTCATGTCTGGGAGGAAAGGAGCTTATAATTATGCTGGGAGGTATAACTATAATTAGGTTTTCAAATACCATAGGTATCCCTATGATCCAATTTAAAATAACAGAGAGTTCTGGTACTGTATTATTGGGTTGGCTTTTTTTTCCCCCTTGAACCATCACATTCCTCAAACCTCAGGAATCATGAGAAAATCTTAGAGTTAAAAAAGTGTTTTTAATTAAAAAAAAAAAAAACTAAGCTAACACAAACTGTTATCAGTATTTAGCACCCATAAGAATTTCATACATACTTGTAGATGCTTCAAAATCATTGTTATGGCTATGAGTTACAGCCAGCAAAATAGGTTAATGGCAAGTTTAGATGAATCAGCTTAACCTTATTACCTCTAGGGATGCTAATAAGATTTTACCATCACACAGCTTCCTCACTGTGAGGCCACCCAGAGTACTCTACACATGCTCCTTTACACTTAGGTTTTGCAGAAGATGAAACACATATACGATTTATAGGTCTTACTCAAGTCCAGGCAGCATGTTTGTGTTTGTGTGATGTTCGTGTGTGGGGGTGGGAGGCAGGGCGAGGAGTATATACTCAAATGCTTTTCCCCAACCACCCTCAAAAAGTGAGTAAGATAGTTCTTGACCTATATAGGATAGAATGTGAGACATAACATGCAATGTTCTGCGTAATTACACACATTCCCACTTTTCTGTACTGCTTCCGTCCTGGGAAGGAGAGAGATAAAATGAAAATAAACACTCCCAATACTTGGTTGTATGATCTAATTACTGGAAGTAGCCCTGTTCATTTAAAAATCACAATTACTGGTTCTAAACACCAAATAATCTTGGAAACACCGGGAAAGTGTTTAGGGGAAAGACAAATCTATGAGAAACAGTATGTACACGCTAATCAAGCATTTGTAAAATTAAAAATGCCTAATAATTTTATTCCAAAATATTTCAAGAGCCAACTTCCACTTAAACATACCCACTACATTATAAAAATCCCACGACTGTATACATTGTATACAAATATCCAAAGTCACATGGAGCATGGTAAGGCCATGTAGATGCAAAACACTGACTCCAAGAAGTAAAGGAATAGAGCTTCAACATAAAATGGGATCCCTTAAACAACTGAATGATTCTCAGCGCACAGGATTATCAGAAAACAAACAAAATCAGAGAACCTATTTGGAAATCTGTAGGGGAGAGAGAATCTTCTTGAGCACTTGGAAACAGAAGAAGGCAGTTCACATTCCAGTAATTCCAGGTTTGTCTCCAATAAATTTGCACTACTCATTTTTCATATAAAACCTATGGGGGGGGGCATTTAGCACTTAGACAAAATGTAGTATGTCTACAGTGTTGGAAACTTTTCGTGAACTGACCTCACCGTAAAAATAACATGAGTATTCAAAAGAAAGAGCTCTTGTAAGTAGCAAATATATCCACGTAAAAATCTATGTCAAGTATCATTCTACAGCCTTTTCAGGTGCTTTTGGTAACCACCTTCACATTTTAATTTTCCAGATGATTCCCATTCCTTGTATTTCTTCATGTTCCCTTACTTGAAGAAGTATTGTTACCATGATGTTACTCCTTAAAACTTTAGTTTGACTTTACAAAAAAGCTCAGCAAGAGGAGAAAACATTTTCCTTCATTAATTTAAAAATAACTTGAGCTAGGAGATGTCTAAAGCAGGCTCCTTTTTCTTTTTCCTAAAAATACATATGAAGTCAGTCATGGAGGATTATCAAATAACATGACTCGATGCAATTTCAGATTTTGAGATTAAACAAAACCCAAGCCACTTGGCCAAGTCAGTAAACACTCAAACAAAATTGAGTTTTTGGGGAGGGGGGATGTTACCTAAAAGGATGAGGGGCACCTGGGTGGCTCAGTTGCTTAAGCATCTGCCTTTGGCTCAGGTCATGATCCCAGGGTCCTGGGATTGAGCCCCATGTCAGGCTCCCTGCACAGTGGGAAATCTGCTTCTCCCTCTCCCTCTGCCCCTCCCTACTGCTCATGCTCTCTCTCTCCCAAATAAACAGAATCTTTTTAAAAGGGGGGGGGGGAAGCTTTGAGATTTTAAGACTCTTAACCCCTCTCTCATCCCCTTCCTCCAAGATATATATGCTGGAGGAAATGTAAAATATTCACTTTTCTTAGAAATGCAGGCCTACACAGAATAATTTATTAGCCTCCAACAATCCAACAATTCCAAGAAGTAACCAGTTTGAAATCTGAAGCAGAGAGGTTAGATGGTTTATTAGTGATTCTGTGACTTGCTCTCTCCTAGTCAGTGCTAGATGTGAGGGCTGCGTCTGCCTAAAAGTAGCAGGCAAGAAGAAAACGTTTCCAAAACAACACAAATCTAGACGGAATGGAAGGTTCCTGTTCCTTCAGTCAAGGACAACGATTCTAATATGGACAACATTCCATTCTTGGGAGAAAGAAACAATCCACAGAAGACTTGATTTTTGAATTCCTTAACGCTGTAAACCTAACCTCCTCCAAATCTTCCACAAAATCTGTGTAACTAGTAATGAAAGCGAAGCCCACAACAGCTGTACCAAGGTTGGTACCAAGCTTCTGCGGACTGCCAGCAAAGCTTGCTCCGGGATATCCCAAAACTGGTTTTTCACTCTTCTTACCACTGGCAGAAGAGAATGGAAAGATGGTTAAAGATTAAAGTCCCATACAGGGTCTTTCATTAAAATACAGAAATGAATGTTAATGCTCTTTGTCACTCCCAGATATCTGGCCATGGGGACGTCCATATTAGCCATCTGGACGTCAGAAACCTGACCGTTGGGCACGTAGGAAATCAAACACCTGTACTGGACCTTTGATTTCTCCAGCAGAAAATCGCGTATCAACCACAACAAGAGGACGCAAAACCAGCACGGTTTTATGCCAAAAAATACTCTACTCCAAAAGCAACAGGTGTATTCAGGAAGCAGTTTATTCAGTGGGCTAATCGCTAATTTCAAAATATTCCGTATTCATTACTCGTAATTCAACTTAAGTTTCACAATTTAAGTTCTAAACGCTAAATGTAACTTTATTTTTAAGTTGTATTTATCTCAGGAATCTCTACACCCAACGTGGGCTCAAACTCACGATCCCGAGATCAGAGGAGTCACACGCGACGAATGAGCCAGACAGGCGCCCCAACAGCTAAATATAAGTTTAACATGGACAAAATGTTTTTTTTCCAATGCACAGCCTCTTTCGAGCATAAGGCTATTTTTTGATGTTATTCATAATTTTATGTAAAATGGTGCTCCATGTGCTTAAAAGAATAAATACAGAGGGGTCAGGAGATAGAGATCAGGACTTAACATAAAACAGAGGCTTCCCCCGCCCCAAATACTGTTTCTTAAAGAGGTGAGTCAATGAAAACACAAGCTTGCCAACAGGTAAAAAGCTTTACTTCTGTCTTTGCAGTGCTGTATGGTAGCCAAGCGATTGTTACTCCTTAGAGAAAGGGGAGAAGAGTTGGGTTAAAATATCTTTTCCCTTCCATCCTGATTTATGATTTCCTCCACAGAAAAGCACAATTTCTGCCAAGCAGAGGAACACAAGGCTTAGCTTGCCCATGGGCGGGGCGGGGGGGGAAGGGGGAGTAGCAATGTTTTTTGCATGTAATAATCACTTTTATTTAGCCCACTCATGTAAAACACAAAACAAAACAAAGGCATAAGGGATCTATAGTCCTGGCAGGACCTGCAAAAATAAGGAACAAGAAAAGCCATGTTAAGAGAGGTTTCCAGAGCTTTTTCAGCTCTCCTCAGAAGCAAGCAGTTGTTGTACTTTCTATGACCTATGGAAAAGGAATGCCTTTTTCCCACCATTCTCTTTCTGTGAATAAAACCATTTTTGAAAAGAACCGAAAGAACCAGCTCTTTTACAAAATCACACCACCTTACTAAAGTCTAACTATTTTCTGACACATCTCAATGAATCCCTCTACCTCCTTGAAATCGCTAGTCTCATGCAGTTACTGGAAGGCCCTGCCTCCCCTGAGTCATTTTGCCCACCCCACCCCAGCCTCATCTCCAATGAGGACTGTGCTCAGGGATAAAACAATACTTCTGCGTGGTAAGCTGACAAAAGTTTTACATAGCAGCCCTGTCCCCCTTCACTCCCTAGGACATCAAACTCCAGTTCTTCAAACCACTCTGAACAGGTCACCATTTCCAGACCTCTGGTCATACTATCTCCCCACCCTAACACTGGCAACCTTCCAAAGTGGCAACATTCCTTAAAATGGGAGTGTATGGAGTCTAGCACAAGAATCTCCAACACAGAGCACAAAGGGAGTGTTTTCTCCAGGAAACTGGACACTAACTCCCATTAAATCTGCTACATGTGGTAAGGTTAACTTTCCTTCACTCTCCCTTAGCAGAACATCACACATTTGTGCTCAACAACAACCCCCAGGAAGTATCTGTCCGATCAAGTCATCTTCATTTTTAGCTGATTTTTTAAATGTAAGTTCACCACACAACATATAGCCCTGTTAATTAAAATAGTAACCGCTTCACTTCAGCACGTCCCCTCGAAAGGATTATTTTCTGAATTCTGTCACCAGTGGTCTCTCCCAGCTTTGTTTCAACCACAACTCCCAATCACATAAAAATGCTGAGTATGAACCCTGTGGTGAGCACTTTGAAATTCCAAATCATTTCCTCCTAATGCACTTTTTTTTTTTTTAGACCAAAGAAAATACCAGTTTTCATACAGCAAGCATTTCAAGCAGAGGCTGAGAAATCTGGTGAATGGCAATATGTAAGGAAGGAACCATTCATTTAAAACTGTTTTGTTGGGGGCGCCTGGGTGGCTCAGTTGGTTAAGCACCAGCCTTTGGCTCAGGTCATGATCCCACGGTCCTGGAATCGAGCCCCGCATAGGGCTCCCTGCTCAGTGGGGAGCCTGCTTCTCCCTCTCCCGCTCCCCCTGCTTATGCTCATTCTCTCTCTCTCACAAATAAATAAAATCTTCTAAACAAATAAATTAATTTAAAAAACTGTTTTGTTGGGAGGTGCCTGGGTGGCTCAGTTGGTTAAGTGACCAACTCTTGGTTTCAGCTCAGGTCATGATCTCAAGGTCATGAGATGAAGTCCTCTGTCAGGGTCCAGGCTTAGCCTGGAGTCTGCTTAAGATTCTCTCTCCCTCTCCTTCTGCCAGTCCCGACTGCTCACTCTCTCCCCCCAACAAAATAAATGAGTCTTTAGGAAAAAAAAAAAAACACTGTTGTTGGCCCGAGATGACCACTACCTCTACCAGCATCGGTGCCTCTACCACAGTTGTCTTGCTTATGCATGGCTATGCGTTATCTTCGGAATACACCAGAAATCTTAACAGGACTGCCAGCTGATGTCTACAAGTTGCCAGTTTTAAGTAATTTACCATTGATACACACCTGAGCACTGAATGTTAACCAGATGGGAATTGTTAAGCACCCTTGGTATCAAATTTGCTGAAACACTGGTATTCCTCAAAGTCACCTTTTTGTGCCCTGTTCAATTCGGTGAGACAGCAGGATTATCCAAGGCACAAGCAAGAGTCGCTTATCAAGTGCCTCTTCCATCAATTTTTTAGATAACACATATAATTCAGAAAGTATTCTCTCATTGTTCAATTGGAAGACCCGGAGGAAGAAGAGAGATAGGACCTTCGTGATTATTGGCCTCAGCCAGCTCCATCTCCCTTAATAGACGATCTCCCCGAAAATGTTCTCAAACGTATGGAGAATGACTGAGGGAATCAGATGAGGGCCAGCAAGAAGAATGATGTGAATGGTACTCTCTGGACTTGTGCAGGTTGAGTCCCTGAGCCTAAGGCCCGAAGTGATGGATGTATTTTCTTAGGGACCTTTTCCTTATCACCGACATATTCTGCAGACAAGAATGGTTTTTTATTCCGTTCACAGATCACCAATTGACAGGAACTCTGCTACCCAGAGAGAGTTAGTCACAGAACGTGAAGGCTCCTTGGTGAGAACCCACCCAGCACCAGGGGCTTTCCCAACACATGTCCTACAGTATTCTGGTCACATCCACAGAAAGCTCTCCTGAGCACCCTTGGGCTGTAGGCCGATCTGTGAGGTCAGCTCCTACAAGCATATGGGTTCTCCGGCAGGGCAGCCAATGGCCTTCAGCCTCTGGACAGTAAGCCAGAAAAGGCTGTGGAAGGACACTACACAACAGGGCACAAAACAGCATTCACCCAGGGCCCCGCTGAGCACAATCCCCAACCCAGCTGGACTGAGTGATGATAGAGGCTGCATTATGGACAGCGAGCTCAGACTTGTCAGTCACCCACATGAAGAAGTTCTGCTCTCTTCGTAGCACTGTAAGCCCACTGTAAGCCCCACCCAGGGCAGTGACCAGGGCCGGGCCACAGTGGATTAAATTCAGTGTTATCAGACAGCCCTGAGCCAGAGGAAAGAGGACCCTTTTGAGACATGGACTTGGAACCACAGTTAGAATCCCGCTGCTGGTACAGTGGGCTGCAGAGGAATACATTTTTCCTGCCCCACCCTCAGCCTCATCTGAGCCTTGTCCCAACCTCGATGTTCCATTCCACAGCTGGGCCTCTCTCAAAGTAACCCAAACAGTTGTTCTCTGCTCCCGGCATCCCTCCAGCAAACCTATACACAGTGTCAGTGTTCTGACCACAGTTCAGAACCACTCAGCGAGATGCTGACTCTGGGGTCGACTGTCAGGAAGTAAGACAGCAAAATGGCACCCTGACCCAAAACCTACCGCAGTTCAACTCTCTTCATTAACAGTAAGTCTGTCTATTTAAAAGATGTGCAAGGAAAATGTCCACAGTACTTTCCCTTTGAGGGCGCCTGGGTGGTTCAGTCGGTTAAGCATCTGCCTTTGGCTCAGGTCATGATCCAAGGGGCTGGGATCGAGCCCTGCGTCCGGCTCCCTGCTCAGCGGGGAGCCTGCTTCTCCCTTTCCCTCTGCCTGCCGCTACCCATGCTTGTGCTCTCTCTTGCGCTGTAAGTATATAAAAAAGTAAAGTCTTAAAAAAAAATACTTTCCCTTTGAAATGCAATCTGCAGGTGATCTGAACTGAAAATATACCACCCATTTCGATTCATTGGCAACAGAAGTCAGAGACCAACAAATTCAACATTTGGCGTTACAGGCAGGCACCCTAGTGAATTAGAACAAAACCCATGTTAGGATTAGAAATGTCTGAGTCAAGGGGCGCCTGGGTGGCACAGCGGTTAAGCGTCTGCCTTCGGCTCAGGGCGTGATCCCGGTGTTCTGGGATCGAGCCCCACATCAGGCTCTTCCGCTGGAGGCCTGTTTCTTCCTCTCCCACTCCCCCTGCTTGTGTTCCCTCTCTCGCTGGCTGTCTCTATCTCTGTTGAATGAATAAATAAAATAAAATCTTTAAAAAAAAAAAAAAAAGAAATGTCTGAGTCAAAAGAATTTTAGAGACGTGTGGGAATATCTTACCTACCCCTTTGTGCCAAAGATAAGGAAACTGTGGGTCAGCTGGTCCTGAGAAAGCAAACACACACCTGGAACGCAGTCTGCTACCCAGCAGTTAGGATTCCACGTTCTGCAGGCTCCTCCCATGTCTTCTCATACCTGTCTACTTAGCAGCCAGACTCGGTCAAAATTTATTTTTAAATGACAGAAAAACTATCCATTTAAAAATGTTCTGCCTTATTTCTAGATGGCAGCTTGACACACAATCTTCTAGCCTTTAGCAACACACCAACTTGAGATAAAAATCACTACTTCCATAAAAGGAATGAGAGACAAATGAAAAGCCAAGTGGTTGAGTTGCCACAGACATTTTGGCCAGCCAGCGTGTGAACACAGATGGGGCTCTCCCGTGGCCTGAGAAGGCAGAACACGACATAAAAGCTGTAAAAAGAATGCTTGGCTGTTCATCTGTAGGTGACTTCAATTACACAAAGTCATCAAAGAGTATTTTCCCTCTGATTTTTTTGGACTTCCAAGACCTTCCATGCAGCCATCCTCCTAAGTCCCAAACAACCATCCGATTTACAACATTCCCTCTAAACCACGTCAGGTGCTCTTTGGAACTTTATTTAAAAATAAACTCAGTTCCTTCTAGCCAGTGCCAGTTTAGAAAGATGGTACGAGCAGGGGTCCCTAACCTAGGGTGACCACGATTATTTTTAGCATCATAGCAGCTAGGGATGGAGAGAGGAACATTCCCATTTTCCTTCAGGTGCCACTCCCTGTCTTTGGGGATTCCTCCTGACTGCAGGTCTGGGTCAGATGCTCCTCGAGGACAATGAGCAGCCTTCTATCAGATCATACTCATCTGGAACCTTAACCAGATCTGTCATGATTAGAGGTAAACTTGAACTCTTAAGTACCATGTTATAGAATTTATTTTTAGAACTGGCCACGTGACCTTGGGAAGTTTTCTACGTGTCGGTTTTCTCATTTGAATGGGAATAAGAGTACCTACGTCCACTGCCTTGTTTGTGTAAAAGAGAACAGTATCCACCTCAGGGTAATTGTAAAGGGCACCACGCTCTCATGAATTAGAGCACATAAAAGCCTGGCCACATCATAAGTAGTCAATAAACACCGACTATTCTATTGCTGCCCCTCCGAGTCCTAACACGTTAGGTGTCCTCTTATCCGTGCTCACTTGCCTTTCGCAACTAGACTGACCACAAGTTCTTGTGTGTGATGGTGGGTGAAAACATGAGCTTTGAAATTAGGCAGGAATGAACATCTAGGTTCTTCTATTTACTACATTTCATTAATTAAAACGATATTTTTTTGCATTCCAACACTGCTGAAATTGGAGGGTCTTACATTCAATGAAACTGGGTATCATCTCTGATCTTGAGCAAGTTATTTAATCCCTGTAAAACTGGTAATATCACTTTCCTCTCTCAGCATTGCGGGAAGGCACGATAACATAATCATGCAAACCCCTAACACACAGCAGGCAGCCCCGAGACACCACTTCGTTCTGCACCCTTATGGGCCCAGTGTCTTGTGTACAAAGATGCTTAGGAGGTGAATATTTACATATATTTAACAGAGCAACCCATTATTCACGGAGATTTAAAAATAGTGCCCAGACCCATTCCAAGCCAATGTGTGTGGATGTCCCTGCTGGAGCGGCCTCTAGAAAAGATCAAGGGGTTTAAGTACAGGAACTCTCAGAACGGGCAACGTATGGACATGCAGAAAGCCCTTGGCAAGGACCTGGAGCTGCTCTTAATAACCCAGCAGAGCCTGGACAGTGTCTAACTGCCTGCAGAGACCAAGCGCAGGATCAAAGTGTGACAGTGGGGTGAGAGAGTGTAGGAAGGTGCCTCTTACAAATCCCATAACAACTCCTGGCATGTAACACTTACCTCGTTTTAAGCACTTACTTCGTTATGCTCCGCTAAACCCATCGCCATAACCCCATGAAATACAACCAGCTTCATCCGCATTCCTGTTTTCTGAGGCCCCAAGCTGAAGTCACACCTGACTAAGTGGCAGAAGTCTGTGTGGTTCCAAGGCCCATACCCTTAGCCGCTGTGTCAGGTTGGTTATGCCACATCAGCTCAAGAAGGAAGCTAGATGCCCCCACACTTCAAGGTCTTGCCTTCAGAACAGCCAAACAGCATCCTCTCCAGGAGTGTGTCAGACCCTTCTGCTCCAGGTGAACAGAGGCAAAAGCAGGTAGATGCATGGGGCAGTTCTCCGTGGAGGGTGTTTCCAAGCCCGTTGGTGCTGCCTCAGTCCTCAGACTCCGGGCAGCCCTAACAGGCAATGTTTCCTGTTTGACCTTTGTCCGCTTCTCTTATTCCTGACTTATTTCCCACAGCTCTAGAGAGCACCCTCCAGGTCACCTCTGGTTTTTCCCTTTTCTTCATAGGCTTCCTCCATCTTTTTTCTTTTTTAAAATTCTGGTTCTGCAAAGCTGAGTTACTTCTCCCTACACAGTACCAAATGTCTTGGTAAAGAAACTCTTCTTGATTCATCCTTTGCAGATGTGAGTCACAATGAAAAGTCGTAGCTGGAGATCCCCGTCTGAACTTTCCAGAATGCCCGTGCACATGTGTAAGCATGTTAGAAAGACAGACAAGCCGGAGGAAGACACGAACCACATTACAGCTTGCCTTGCCGGCTCCTTGCACTATCAGATCACCTGAGACTCTAGGGATCACAACCGAGACAGACCAACTAAGTGGAGAGTTCAGGAAGACACGGTACCCATGGTTGACAAACGCACCTCAGCCCGTCCTCTGCCGCAGTCACTATGCTACATTAACGTCCTTCCCATCTGAGGAAACCCTGAAAGCTTATTTTATGCCATCTCCCATTTCCAGGCAATACGATCACCTGGCTGGCAGATCGCCTACTTCACATATAATCACCAAGTCACCACATCCCTCCCAAGAGGTGACAGGTGTGTCGACTACACACCCTATCACCAAGGCAGCTGGAGCTGTTCTGTTTCCGAATAAGGAACAGTGACCTATGTATCTCTCCACTACACCTGGAATACAAACAGGTTAGTAACACCTTGCAGGACTTGGCATTACGGAGCTCCTGAGTGGCAAGGCAAAGAATACAAGGGTTACAGAGAAGTGGAGGGGGACTTGCTGGGAAGTGAAGTCCACTGGTCAGAACACACACCTTGGCTCTGTGCGAGGCCCAAATCATCAGACTCCCCTACCTCCAGGCCCCACAACACAAACTACTGAGATGATGGGTTGGCAGAACCCATTTCCTCCTTCACTCACTAGAAAGGCAAAAATTGAGGAAGAACCATGTCTGCTTTTGCAGATATGACTTAATCTGAGGTTGGAAAAGATGTAGGGCGGCTTTGGCCTTGTTTACCCATCCCACGCACACCACAAACCATGCCTGACACTTTCAGACATTTGCTGAGTACAACTGGCTTTTCGAAATGCCAGAAAACTAGTTCATTTTTTCAAAACATATTAACTTATCCTCTGGCAATATAACTCCTAAATTATTCTCCTCAACCGTATTCAAATGCCCTATCAGGTGACTGGAACTTCGATAGAGGCTCTACTCTCTCCTATTTGCCCTCCAGCCATAAGGTCCCCTGGAAAGTTCTGGGTTTGATGGTTTGTGTGTTTTAACCGGCTTTGCCTGACTTTTGTGGAGGTGACCCACCAATTCTATAAATCCAACATGAGTTTAAATATTCCAGAAACAAATGCATTTATGTACACACAGGATTAATATTCTAAACATGCAGTAATTCATGGGCAAAATGACTCAATAAGAGGTCAGCCATTTCACACACACAGAAGCTGGCCCTGGCTACACCACAATCAGGTGTAAATATTACCCAAGCATCTCACAAATTTCTGAAAGGCTAGAGATCTGTTGATCATTAACAAAAGGGTATGACCTCTTCAGTCTTGCTAAGGGATCCAATCTTCCTGACTTTGCAGATAAAGAGACTATATATGCTGGTATTTTGGTGCCACCTATTCCTGTTTGTTTCTTTTACAAGGGGTTAGATTCTTTGGGACAGGGGAGTAGGCATGGTGTGCTCCAGCCAAACCCCATTTTTAGAGCCAGCTGCACGCATCCTGGCTGCTGACAGCTCAAGGGCAAGGCCCCCAGCCAGCTGCAGGACACTGCTTCATCAAGGTTAAGCCACCAGCAGGGGTGGCCAGCTGCCAGCAGTGGGCTGATTCAGGAATACAAAGGTCCAGTCCCTTGCCTCCACTGGGGCCATCCCAACTCCAGAGCTCCCCATAAGTGCAGCTGGGGCCTCAGCCGTGGCTGCATCGCTGGTCAGCTTCTCCTCCACCAAATCCTACTGCCTTTTCCTCAGCCCTAAAATCCCTCAGCACCCAATTCCTGGTCTCAGCATGCTTCCAGGGCACCTCGTCAAAGACAGGCTGTTTGCTGTTTTCTAAGTGTAGAAAGTTATTTTTTCAATTGTACTGAGGAAGTTACAGGCCCTAGACATGTTTTATCACAACATACTATTGGAGGTCCTAGGAGACCGAAAACGATCTTTGAAAAATGTTTGTGACTCGGTTTAATAATTACACGTTTTTGATAGTCAGCCCAGATCACTTTCTGCACACCAACCCAATGCAGTCAACAGGGTCCGGGGTTAAATAATGCCCAGGAATATCACAGGCTCACAAGTAAGGAAGCTGAGACATTGCCCAGCTAGCGATGTGCCCATCACAACATCACATGGCATTGAAAACGGACACGAGATCATGGGATGCCGGGTCTGATGTTTTCAACCATAACCAATGGAGCCTGCCCTTCCCCACGTAAGGCATACTTGCTTCAGGACCTCAAATCCTAGGAAATCAGTCTCAAGCTACTTACACAGTTCTCCATAGAAGTATGAAACGAAGTCCTGAACACCTTATCCCCAGCATTTCAAACTTTTCATAAGAGGGAATAATTCTTGGAGCTGACAGATTATCGACGACTTTGCAGTATTTACTGCATCCCCAAGAAACCAGAAGGCAGGCAGGCCTGAGCAAGAACCAAGGGCGACTGCTACAGCATTGCCCAGGAGGCAGTAGCACTTTCCAGAAAACCGTGAGGAGCCATCCCCCAGTCATTCAGGCTTAGCCCAGTTGAGGGCCCGGGATGGAGTGAGGGATGTAACAAAGCAGAAGTCCGAGCAAAAGCAGGTATTTGCACTGTGTCTGGGTCTTATTGCCAAAGGTTTGGGTTCAGAATGTTAAAAACGTAGATAATGTACTCCACATGAAAAACTCAACTTTAAAATCACACTCCTGCTTCACGTTTCATCGCTTTTTACATGTTGTCTCATACGACCCTCATAGCTCTCCCTGTGAGGGCACAGCTGGTATTATTAGCAGCTCACTTTTATGCCCAGGATCACACACCTGATCAATGTTGCAATCAAGTTGCCAGATTCTTGGTTCAGGGTTCTTTCCTATAAAATCCGCCAATTTGCAGTTTTTCTATATATTTCTCCAGGATTGTGGGCAAAGCCCCAAGACTTTGTCTCCCTCCTCCACGTGCCTCTCTGGCTCCCGGTTTCATAACTACAGATCTGTATTTCAGAGGAACAAGGACTCTCCACGGCAGGGGGTCCTGAACAGGGCCACAGAGCACCCTCAGAGGGCTCTCGTTCTCCAAGACTTGACACAACCCAGACACTCTGTCAGTACCGCAACTTCTGAACTACAGCTGACAAGAGGCTAAGGAGGTCAAGTCAGAGGACCACCAGTGTTCAATATCTCTGACAAACCCGGTTCATGTCATCCAAATACACAAGAAGTGGGCGGCAAAGAAGAAAAGGCCATCTAAGGCTCACGGATTTCTCAGACCCAGTCATTGCTCTGAGGAAAGCCTTCCGCCGTGGTCAGCAGGATCTGCTACTGTCATTTGAGACACTTGGTGGATTTTATTCTTGCCAAGTTGGCATTCTGTTTCTGCAATGCAAAAATGCTCGGACTGAAGAGATCAGACGGGGATTTTCACGTTTTCAGGAACAGGAGCAAGGCTTTCTCGGCCTCAGGTGGATGCATTACAGCTTGTGGGAGTGCTAATGAGAGCTAATTACTCTATTGACTTCATAAGCCAACCAGCCAGCAACAAGAAATGCCTGGTAAAACTCTCTGCGTTCTCAGGCTTTGTTTCAAAGGGCTGGTGCCAAAACGATCTGGCTGAAGAGATGGGCTCAGGGCTGCCCAACTGGATTGTTATCTCGAGATCACAAAGCACAGACTGTCTTTAAGGCCTTTGTATCCTGTAAATTAATAGTCACATCGGCCTCAATTGTATTCTTCCACCCTTAATCTACTCTATTCACCGTTCTCAACACTCCCACCTCTGCTCCCAAATGTCCACTCTGGCTGCAAATTAAGAAATCAAACTTTGGGCCTGGAATTTTAGGAAAACAACTGCCTACCTACCATTAAAACTGGGCGTGGCATTTTACAATCCTACACTCTCTTTGCAATAGTCACAAGATTTGGCCAACAGTTCATTAACTTTGATCCTTGAACTCTAGACATAAGAAGGAACTTAGAAATCACGTAAATTTCACTTAATCATTGATACTTAACTGTATCCATGTGTTATGTAAAGCATATACATATGGCATGAATTATATAAAAATGCAACTAATTTATGACTCTAATTTATGAAACTTATATAAATTACATTAAAAAGAGGCTTTCCCATCTTTGTCTCTCCATTCCTACCATCATGTCTTCTCCCTTCCATGGGAGATGGAAAAACCACAGGACAACAGACTAAATTTCCCAGAATAAGAACAAGGTTAGTTATTAACCCTATAAAGCCCCACCCACATTAACCATTCCCCATTCCAATACTAAGATGGTGTATTGTTGAAAATGCAACCATGACTTCAGGGACAAAAGTAAGAAGATTCAAGATACATTTTAGAGAAGATTGCCAAAGGGCATTATCTTTAACTCCACAGAAACAAGGCTGCGTTGGATTATAATATAACTCCAAGCTAAAATGTATAATTACTTGGCTCAATTTCTTTAAATAAAAAGTCTAAATAAACACACAATAGAAGTTAAATGGCAAGACCATCCTCATGTTGAAATTCTTTAGGCAGAAATAATTTCATATTAGTGGAAGCCTTTTATGTGGATAACAAAATCTAGCATAAGGACCAATCAGATCCAACTCAATTATATATGGTGCAGAAAAACAAATTTAATTAACAACTGTTCTCCTGAGTTACTTAGAAGCTTTCTCTTCTCTCATGATTTTCCACAAATTTTTTTTAAGAGAGAGAGAGAGAGAAAGCATGAGCACACAAGCAGGGGTAGCGTCAGGCAGAGGGAGAAGCAGACTCCCCACTAAGCAGGCAGCCCAATGCAGGACTCGATCCCAAGACCCTGGGATCATGACCTGAGCCAAAAGCAGACGCTTAACTGACTAAGCCACCCAGGCATCCCTACAACTTTCTTTTTAAGACTGCTTTGTTACCTGAATGTTTATAGTACATGGGACAAGTAACAAGTAACATGAATGATGCCAAAAATCTCAACTATGTGTAAAGGAATGACTAGGTTATGGCCCTTCCAAAAAACTGCCTGTGCTTTTTTACATAAACGTGTAGACAAAACGTGTTTGATTTTGGCTGTGAGTACAGTCCTAAGCTGGGGATTCATCACAAAGTTCTCCAAGCAGAAGGACTTCAGAGAAGCGGTTGACATCCATAACAGAAAACAAAATCTACTCAACAGCATAATAAATAGGCCAGATAAAGAAATGTTCCTTGCACTGAAATATAAATAGTATTTACTAAAATTTCACAAGTCTGAGCAGGTTTGCCAGTTATTCTGAAAATTTAACAAAAAAGAACGGTAGCATTTTTAGCTTTAAGACTAGGCAGCAATCGTTACTGAGCTCCTGCATTGAGTAAACCAGGGGCTGTGCTAGGCATCTTGTATACATAATCTCAATTTAATCTTCCTCATATCCCTGCGAGGTAGGCACTGTTGCTTCCGTTTACAGACAAGAAAACCACGGTTCAGCCTGGACAAGTCACAAAGTCGCAATCTTAAGACATGACTCTACTGGGATGCCATCCAAGATATGCCTGACTCCCAAACCCAAAGTTGCTGCTACCTTCTGCCCAGTAGTACCACCAAGAAATTACAACCAGAAATTACAACGATGGAATTGTTTCCTAAGTACAGAGGATCAGCTCTGGGGTCAGAAGCTCTAGATTTTAATTATGCTTCTATTGAGTGGTGGTTTCCTCCAAATTAATGGAGATGAAAATAGTATTTAACCTCCTAAGGTTGAGGGGAGAAGGATATAATAAAGCCATAGTCAAAGCGCTCTGCAAAACAAGTAAGCACTATTTGTATTTGCTATTATTACCTTCCTCTTTAAGCTTCAGCTGCTGAATGGCACGAGGGGAGTTCCACACAGGGCAACAGATTACCTTGATGAGGCCTGAGCAACACAGAGCCTGGAGCCCAGGAGAATGAAACTTAAGGGGTAAGGAGTGAAGGAGACTTGGCCAGTCTCTGCTCAGTGTACCTTCTCTCAGGCACCAGAGAAATAAAAGAATGGTGATGGGCCAGCTCTGTGCCAGGCACAGCCACTAGCAAGCTGCTAGTCCCAGTTACGCAGCCCTGTGAGAATGGATGGAAGCCCCTGCCTTCAGGGAAGCACACTTCTACCCTGTGGGAAAGAAATTCAAACCAAACAAAATGAGCCATTACCCAACACGAGCCCCACCCTTTCTCATCAACTTTCTCAACTCACTGGGCCTGCTCACACACCCACCCACCACCCCCGACACACACACAGAGATGGGGAGGTTTTTCCATGGTACACAGTGGGTGCTCAGATTCGACCATGCACTTCAGCCCCGTTTATCCTCATTAGGAAACCCTACAGTGGTCTAGAGTGGGGGCAGAATTTTAAACACTGACAATTCAAGATAGTGACCTCCAGAACAGAAAAGGGTTCATTTCAGTACAGACAAGGGAAGGTTGAAGACCATGAAAAGAAAATCACCAGATTTGACTACATAAATATTTATACTCCTATAGGACCAAAAACAAAACTGAAAGACAAACCAAAAAGAAAATTAGAAGGGGAAAAAAAAAATTGGTCAAAATATGTGCAATAATGATGAGAGAAGATTAATAAGGGTTAATAAGTGAAATACATCACCTATGTCAAATGAGGGAAACACTAATTGCCAATAATAAATAATAAATGGGCAAAGTTCATGAACAGTTTGTTAAACAGGAAATACAGTCAACAGTCATATGAACATGTTTGATCTCACTAATATCAAATAAACAAAAAAGAAAAATATCTTTTCTCCTAGAAAATTGCCAAATACTATTAAAATGAGAATATCACTCTGCTATTGGTTGCAAAAAGTAGTACACACTGTTTTGGCAACTAATAGCAGTATCAGTCAAGATCCCCATACACACGTCCATCCTTTTGTTCTAATAAAAACGATCTGAAAGACAGAAAATGCTGAGTACCTAAGATGTTCATCAAATACTGAAAACAGTCTCTGCAATCGGATTAAATAAATCATGAAACATCCCTAGATGGAACACTTTCCAGTCCTTAGAAATAATATTTAGTTATTTTTGTAGTGTGGGGAAAGGCGAATAAAATAATGATAAGTAAAATAAGGGGGGGACACAAACCATATGCTCAGAATATTTCAAATATGGAAAAAATAAATTTAAAAAATGGAAAGAAACAGCAACATAGTTGTACCTTTGTGTGGCAGGATTACCTATAATTTTTTTTATTATGTCTTTATGGTTTTTCTGTACTACTAAAATCTTCGATAAGGTGCATATTACTTTTATAATTACAAAAAATTTAAATAACAATCACCTTGCTAACCCACAACCAACAAGAGATGGAAATCCAACAACCCTCCAAACCACCCCCACAAATACCCAAACACTGGGCAGCAGGCAGGTAAGGCAGCAAACGGGGGGAAGAGAGGCTTTGTCTTAAATCTAGGGCTAGAAAAACATGAGGCGTCTTGACATGGAAAAAAACTTTTCACCTCCCTCTTGTCAAAACATATTTTGGAAATTCATTAACCAAAACCTTTTCCAACAGAGGATTTAAACCCACACACCAAAATTATCTCCACAGAACAAACTAGTTAAGTAAGCAGGAAGTTGATCAGGAACACCCTAAAAATTAACCATTGTTTTTACGGCTCCGATAAATCCAGCAGCTCGTGTTAGTACACAATGTAACACAAACAATCTCCAGTGAGTCCTCTAAACAGGAGAGCGCGAAATCCTCATCATAAGGGCTTTTCTTGGCAGGAATCACAGATGCCGCTGAAATTGAGCCTTTTGGGCTTCACCCTCCTAAAAGCTGATTTTATGATCTTTGAGATGGCATCCATTATCTGCCTTCATCTTCACAAACCTACAAGGCAGGGTTTCTCAACTTCAGCACTCCTGTCAGGGCAATTCCTTGTCATTCCTTGTTCTGTCCCATGCATCGTAAGGCGTTCAGCATGCCAGGCCTCCATTCCCATTGGTACCACGACAAATGTTTCCTGACGTCGCCAAATGACACCCCCAGGGCAAAATCACCCCAGCTGAAAACCACTGGTACAAATGACATGCTCTCATTGCCCCCATTTTACAAAGGAGGAAACAGACACAGCAAGGCCCACCTAACTTCAAAGCCCAAGATCCAAACTCAATACTGTATTTGTGCACGGGTAGGAGGCATACCTTCTAGTATAACTTACAATACACACCCATCTTTTCTACTTGAGTCTCCTTTGCATCCACCCCCATGGAGCCTCGTCGAGTCGGCCTTGGCGCACATCGGTCGAGTAAACCATTCCTCTCATCACGTAAACATTTATGGATGATGACAGATAACAGACTCTGGTAACAAAGGCACAGTTGTGGCTTTTGACAAGTATATCATCTATCTGAAAAACTAAGACATAGTCATGGACAAGCTATGTGGAGTGCCAGTTTTGAAGAAAACTGTTTCCTCATCTGTAAAATGGAGACAATGCTAGTGTTGCCCTCATAATTCACTGAGAGAAGGTGAATCTATTTCCTTTCACAAAAGAGGATTTCAAAAAACAGCCAGATACCAAATGCCTGGCAATATGCAGGCACCGGCACCGGACGGATCAGAGCACCTCAAAATCACCGGGCAATGAACCCTCAAAAACACCCTGAACTCACCACGCACTTGGCACCTGAGCATGTGAAAAACCAAAAATTTCATTACCTGCTTCCAGCAGAATTTGAGGGCTGAGCTCTGGCGGAGCCTCTCGGCAAAGGTTTCCTGAACTGCTTCAAGTGGGCCTGGGAAAGAGAAGGAAGGGTTCAAAGAGAAGAGCCAACAGGAGTAGGAGAAAAGGTGGAGTGGACTTAAACACTCCAGAGGGGCCGAGCTTAGGTCTCAGCCCAGCAGGACAGGGGAAGACAAGAGTGGGAAAAAAGGTCAAGCCCAGATGAGGACACAAGGTGACCTCCAGGTGACCAGTGGTGACACTGACCAGGTGAGACCAAGAAATATTTCTCCTAAAAAAGTAACCAAGGGCTGCTGCAAAGAATACATTCCATTACGAAGGTGGAGAACTTAATTTCTCAGACTAAAACATCAGCATTCCCTGAGCACAATAGGCAGATGCTTGCTTTAAATTTACATAAGTGAAAGTGACGATTTTGCCAGAACAATGAGTCAATCTGCCCTAAAAGTAAATCCAAATGTCTTCTTTTCCAAGTCCGCAGGTCCTCCTGTTCTGTAAGGGCATCAGCCCAACACAAGGAAACAAGAGCCCAGAGTAGCCAGATTTCCTGTTTTTAAAAATCTGGATTTCAATTAGGTGAAATCTCCCAAACTAAGTATTGACTTAAATTTCTTTAAATACCATGTAGGTCAAACTAAACCTATCTCCCTGCAGTCTCCACCCCAGGACCACCAGTATAAAAACACAGCCGTTAGCCATAGCCCACAGGAGGTCAAGTAAAGCTTTTTGGGGCAGGCAGGGGAGCCTCATGTCCAAGGTATATTTGGAAGATTTGTCTGGCAATGTGTTGTAGAATACAGGGAAGAAACCAACTATAGGGCGTGTAGAGACTGCTTTTAGGCAATAGGCTTGAGCAATGAAATGTAGAAAGGTCCCACAAGCACCCCCCTGGCTGAATACAAACAGGCCCTCAGGTGACACCTCAAAATATCCATTTGTCCGGGGTACCTGGGTGACTCAGTCGGTTAAGCGTCTGACTCATAATTCGGCTCAGGTCATGATCTCCTGGTTCATGAGATTGGGCCCCACGTCGGGCTCTGCACTCAGCGAGGAGTCTGCCTGGGGATTCCCTCCCTCTGGTCCTGCCCCCATCCCACCCGCACCCCCCTGACTCTCTCAATCTCTCTCTCTCAAATAAATAAATAAATCTTAAATACATATATATACACACACACACACACACACACACACACACACACATATATATGGGCCTGTGAACAATGGGCTACTTACAATTAGGCACAGTTAACAAAAATGTGAGAATTCCATACATCGGCATACCTTCTCATTACCCCCTTTTTTTTTTTTAAAGATTTTATTTATTTATTTGGCAGAGATAGAGACAGCCAGTGAGAGAGGGAACACAAGCAGGGGGAGTGGGAGAGGAAGAAGCAGGCTCATAGCAGAGGAGCCTGATGTGGGGTTCGATCCCACAACGCCGGGATCACGCCCTGAGCCGAAGGCAGACGCTTAACCGCTGTGCCACCCAGGCGCCCCTCATTACCCCACTTTAAAAACAGCCCCCACCCACTGCCTCATTACAGGCAGCCTCTCCTCTGCTGTCCTGTCCACCCCCACACCCTACGGTCTATTCAATAAACTTCTATCTCCTTTGTTCTGCCTCAGGTGAATTCTTTCACCACTTGCACCACTGGCTTTGACCCAATCATCACCCCACATTTGGGGGCCCTCGATTGGGACAGACACCCCACTTAGACAGCACAAGATCCACATCAGAGCTGACAGGGATGTGAACCAAGGCAATGGCGGAGGTAATAGAGAGTGATTTAAAAAAAAAAAAAATGTATGAAAGGCAAAAAAAATAACAGTGCTGATGTCCAGGAGAGGATCCTTAGGATACCAGACACAAACCTGACCCATTGCAAACTTTGATAATAAAGGGGAGTCTTTAAGACCAAAGAGGAAACAGGCTTAACTGTGTGCTCTTCGACCTCTGAGAACAGGGCCATCCTCATGGACTTGTGACCTGTGTGGTCACACGGGACCCCATGCTCAGAAAGGCTCCATGCTTGGTTTAATGCTCTGCTGTCATCAACTTGAGATTCTTAACTTTGAACTTGTGTTTTGTAAGTGAGGTCTGATGGGGAAATGGAGCATGTGTGTGAGCAGAGGAGATCCTGTTTAGTATGTGTGGTCACCATTCTTACATAGTGTTTGCCATGACCCAAGAGCACAGAATTTCTGTGGATTCATGATGCATGGGAGTCCAGCAAGATTAGTTCAAGGTAAGTGTGTTACAAAGACAACTAAGTGAGCAGGTGGGTGGGTGCTGACAGCTCCGAGAAGCCATGCTTTCCATTCAAAGGTACCACTGCCCGCTTTGCATGCAGAAACAAAACAGTATCTTTCTAAGAAACACAACCAATCAAGGAATCCTATCATATCCTCTTATTCCTATTAGTTCCCTATATTAGCCGACCACGTACACTGAAAATAACGGCATAGAACGAAAAGGAGATAGGGCAACCCATGGTTCTTTTTCCTTTCAGTCCTTCCTTAAAGCCAACCCTTCCTTCTGTAAGACAAAGACTAATAGAATGCAGGTATCAAGAAGTGAATACAAGTAGTCAGTTTTGGGCAGTGTTTCCACATTCTGGTAAGAACGATACACATACGCACGTACAAATTACAAAATACAAAGTGTGTGATTTCAGTAATTCTGCAGATGTGTCGAATGCTCTAATATTTGCATTTAACACTGGACTTGCACCATATAAACAGTACAAATCATGCTAAAAATTTAAATTTTGAATTTCTCTTCACTTAGAATGATATTAAATAGCAAACATGAGGACAAGTCAAGGGAGAGAGTGTAGAAGGAAAAGCTTTTTATGTTAGTACATTTAACATTGCTTTTTTTCCTGCTTTTTGAACAAGGGGACACACATTTTCATTTGACACAGGGCTCCACAAATTATGTGGCTGGCCCCCTGAGAACCACTGAACTCAAGAATATCATGCCTATCTAAAATGCTACACATGGGGCACCTGGGGGGCACAGTGGGTTGAGCAACCAACTCTTGGTTTTGGCTCAGGTCATGACCTCAGGGTGGTGAGACAGAGCCCCGGGACAGGTTCCACACTGGGTGTGGGGCCTGCTTGGGATTCTCTCTCCCCTCTCCCTCTGCAGGCACCATCCCCCACCCATCCCACCCCACCCCTGCCCACTGCATGCTCATGCACTCTCTCAAATAGTAAATAAAATCTTAAAAACATAAAATGAAATGCTACACACACCTGGATAAGTTCCTCCTGATGTCTTTCAAAGCAACCCCCAAAAGACCCACCAATGGACTGATGGGGGTGCTGATTTTTAGTTCCATACTCTTAATTACTGAATCACTTCAGCCCTTTTCCCCCAGACCCCTCACGTCATTACAACAACACATCTGCTGAAATAGTGCAAGCCATGTCTTTCCAACTGAAAATGGCTCTAGAGACAATCAGTTCAACTGATGACTACAGAAGACCTAAGCATCTACGGCAGAGACCTCTCTGCGGGACACCTCCCTTCTACAGAGTGCTTCCCCGAGCTTTGGCGGTGCAGTTTTAACCAAACTCAAGCTTTTTCTCACCCCTCAGAGTGCTCGGGTTTCCCCTGGGAAGTGGTTCTGTGAACCACTAAGTCTGGCTGTCTAAAAACGCCTCCTTCGAATACAGTCAAGTTTTCCTTTGTCTCATTTCATTCTCCTCTTCTGTTTTGTACCACCGCTTTCCACTTCGATAAATTAATTTCCTGCCTGGAGACACATCCCGGCAAATGTGTCAGTTTGTATTGTTTAGATGAGAGACTTCTGTCATTCTTTCACATTTTTCCTCTGCACCAATAATCCTGAGAGCCGGCCTCTCAGGAGCCTCAATGGCTCGTCTATGAATTTCTTTTCACTGCCTCCTATTAGGCTGAAAAAATGCAGACTGCCTGTGGTGAACTTACTCAACTCTTAACCCTTCCAATCACATCTTTTTCTAGTTCCCCGTCCTTTCTTCTAGCCCATCTGAAGAAGGACTCTTAGGGAGTTCAGGGCTACCCGGCCACTCTCCCCCTGATTGTTGTTTTTTTTTTTTTTTTTAAAGATTTTATTTATTTATTCGACGGAGATAGAGACAGCCAGCGAGAGAGGGAACACAAGCAGGGGGAGTGGGAGAGGAAGAAGCAGGCTCATAGTGGAAGAGCCTGATGTGGGGCTCGATCCCAGATCACCGGGATCACGCCCTGAGCCGAAGGCAGCCGCTTAACCACTGTGCCACCCAGGCGCCCCATCTCCCCCTGATTGTTAATGCTGCTTTCACATCACACCCCCTCCCTGCCTGCTCGCACCAAACTACCACAGCATGCCTCTCCTGGTTTCATTCCTTGAAAGGCTGGGCTAACGGGCCACCTGCGGTGCATCCCCTCCCTTGCAATCCTGTTTTTTGCACTCTGGACTGCATCTCTACTGGGCTACTGAGACTGCACTCTCCAAGTTCATGAATGACCTTGTGGCTGGCCCAGGGGCAGTTCCTCAGACCCATCCTTCTAACGGGTCTGTTGCGCCGGATGGCAAGGACAGGCCACGTGTGTTGGGTCTGCTTCTTCCCTTTGCTACCACCACCTTCCCCTTGTCTGGTGGCTCCTGCTCTTCCTCCTTTAATCAATTTCGTTAGCCTGATCGTGTCTAAATGTCAGGAGATCGTGGAAGTTATGTATTTGCTTCTCTTTTTACTCTGCATCTTCTTCAAAATAGCTGGGTTAAGAGATACAAATTTCCAGTGGTAAAATAAATAAGTCACAGAGAACAGAAGTGCAGCAGAGGGAATGTGGTCAATAATATTTTAATAACACTGTTTGGTGATCGATGGTAAACCACACCTATTGTGGTGAGCACTGCAGAATGTAGAGAAGTGTCGAATTGCTACAGCGCGCACCTGAAAGAATATAACGTGGTATGTCAACTATCTTTCAGTAAAAAATTTAAATAACAATAATAAAATTGGGAATATTTGATATATTGTACACAGCGTAACAGTAAATAACTAAATTTTCAATTTTGCTTTTTTAGTTTCAAAGTATTTTATGGTTTGTTGTGTTTCCGCAGATTATAGGCATTTCTCTAAGATTTCCAAAAGTAAATCAAATGAAAGATAAGTTGTACTCATTACTTATCCATAATAGAGGACATCTTCCCTTGATATTAAAAATTTCATGGCCTCGAAATAATTGATCAAAATTAGATTCAAATAAACCTCAGCATGCCACATTCTGTCATGATTTCTTGCCCCATATTTTCTAGCCTTTAAAAATATTTGACTACAAAAATGCTAATAAATATATATTCTGTAAAAAAAAAAAAAAAAGTTCCCTGAAAGCTCTAACTTGCTTCTCTTTTTATTCTACATCTTCTTTAGTGAGTTCATCTATCTTACTCATTATGAAACAGCTACATGGAAATGATCCATCAATCTAGGATTCTGCCTAAACTCCAAACATGAATTTCAAAAAAATGTTTTTAAAGATTTTATTTATTTATTTGACAGAGACAGAGAGACAGCAAGAGAGGGAACACAAGCAGGGGGAGTGGGAGAGGGAAAAGCAAGTCTCCTTCTTAGCGGGGAGCCTAACGCGGGGCTCAATCCCAGGACCCTGGGATCGTGACCTGAGCCAAAGGCAGATGCTTAATGACCGAGCCACCAGGGCACCCCTCAAATTTTTTTAAAAGATTTACTTATTTGACAGAGAGTAGGAGAGAGAGCAAGACAGAGCACAAGGAGCGGGAGCAGCAGAAGGAGAGGGTGAAGCAGGTTCCCCTCTGGGCAAGGAGCACGATGCAGGACTCGATCACTGGACCCCGGGATCACGACCTGAGCCAAAGGCAGATGCCTAACCAACTGAGCCACGCAGGTGCCCCCATATTTCAAATTCTTAACATCTTCATGTGGATAAAATCAACTAACAGATCTTAATGGCATTTAACATGTCAAATACAGAAGTAAGCCAGAGGCAGTAATAGGAAGTGATTAGAGATACTGACCCTAGAGACTGTACCTATCTGCATTTAAATACAAACTCCAACAGAGGACAGTCCAAGATAGCGGAGGAGTAGGACACTTTAGTTTAATCTAGTCCCAGGAATTCAGCTAGATAGCTATCAAATTATCCTGAACACCTGTGAACTCAACAGGAGATCTAAGAAAATAGTTGCAACTCTACAAATAAAAAGGTGACCACTTTCTGCAAGAATGACAAGACAGAAAAACTCACATCAAAAAAAAAAAAAAATAATAACAAGGGGCAGTACAGACTGCCAGGGACCTAATCAGTAATAGATGTAAATAAGATGTCAGAACTTCAGTTTAGAATAACAATTATAAACATACTAGCTGGGCTTGAAAAAAGCATAGAAGACACTAAAGAAGCTCTTTCTGGAGAAATAAAAGAACTAAAATCTAATCAAATCAAAATTAAAAAGGCTATTAATGAGATGCAATTAAAAAATGGAGGCTCTAATTGCAAGGATAAATGAGGCAGAAGACAGAATTAGATACAGAAGACAAAATGATGGAGAATAAAGAAGCTGAGAAAAAGAGAGATAAACATACTGGATGATGAGGGGAGAATTCAAGAGATAAGTGATACCATAAAGCAAAACAATATTAACATAATTGGGATGGCAGAAGAAGGGGGGGGGCAGAAGGTATATTGGAGCAAATTATAGCTGAGAACTTCCCTAATCTGGGGAAGGAAACAGGCATTAAAGTCCAGGAGGCACACAGAATCCCCCTCAAAAAATCAATAAAAATAGATCAACACCCCAATATATAATAGTGAAACTTGCAAATCTCAGAGACAAAGAGAAAACCCTGAAAGCACCTCAGGACAAGAGGTCTATAACCTACGGGGGAGAAACATTAGACTGGCAGCAGACCTATCCACAGAGACCTGGCAGGCCAGAAAGGATGGGCATGATACAAGTCAGGGTGCTAAATGAAAAAAACATGCAGCCAAGAACAGTTTATCCAGCAAGGAAGTCATTCAAAATAGAAGGAGAGAGAAAACGCTTCCAGGACAAACAGAAACTAAAAGAATGTGTGATCACCAAACCAGCCCCGCAAGAAATATTAAAAGGGATCCTTTAAGCGAAGAGAGAGGCCAAAAGTAACATAGACCAGAAAGGAACAGAGACATTATACAGAAACAGTGACTTTACATGTAATACGATGGCACTAAATTCGTATCTTTCAATAGTTACTCTGAATGTAAATGGGCTAAACGACCCAATCAAAAGACAAGGGAATCAGACTGGATAAAAAAGCAAAACCCATTGGTAAGCTATCTGCAAGAGACTCATTTTAGACCGAAAGACACCCCCAGATTGAAAGTGAGGGGGTGAAAACTATCATGCTAATGGACATCAAAAGAAAGCTGGGGTAGCAATCCTTATGTCAGACAAATTATTTTTTAAACCAAAGACTATAATAAGAGATGAGGAAGGACACTAAAAACATACTTAAAGGGTCTATCCAAAAAGATCTAACAATTGTAAATATTTATGTCCCTAACTTGGGAGCAGCCAATTATATAAACCAATTAATAACAAAATTAAAAAAACACATTCATAATAATACAATAATAGGGGGCGCCTGGGTGGCACGGTGGTTGAGCATCTGCCTTCAGCTCAGGGTGTGATCCCGGCATTGCAGGATCGAGCCCCACGACGGGCTCCTCCGCTGTGAGCCTGCTTCTTCCTCTCCTACTCCCCCTGCTCGTGTTCCCTCTCTCGCTGGCTGTCTCTATCTCTGTTGAATAAATAAATAAAATCTTAAAAAATAATAATAATACAATAATAGTAGGGGACTTTAACACCCCACTCATTGCAATGGACAGATCATCTAAGAGGAAAATCAACAAGGAAACAAGGGCTTTGAATGACACACTGAACCAGATGGACTTCACAGATATATTCAGAGCATTCCATCCTAAAGCAAAAGAATACACATTCTTCTTCAATGCACATGGAACATTCTCCAGAATAGATCACACACTGAATCACAAATCAGGTCTCAACCGGTACCAAAAGATTGGGATCATTCCCTGCATATTTTCAGATCACAATGCTTTGAAACTCGAACTCAATCAAAGGAGGAAATTTGGAAGGAACTCAAATACCTAGAGGCTAACAAGCATCCTACAAAAGAATGAATGGGTCAACCAGGAAACTGAAGAGTTTTTTTTTTAATTCATGGAAATAAATGAAAGTGAAAACACAACTGTTCAAAACCTTTGGGATGCAGCAAAGGCAGTCCTAAGAGGGAAGTATATAGCAATACAAGCCTTTCTCAAGAAACAAGAAAGGTCTCAAATACACAACCTAACCTTACACCTGAAGGAACTGGAGAAAGAACAGTAAATAAAGCCTAAATCCAGGAGGAGAAGAGAAATAATAAAGATTAGAGCAGAAATCAATGAAACAGAAACCAAAAGAGCAGTAGAACAGATCAAGGAAACTAGGAGCTGGTTCTTTGAAAGAGTAAGGTCGATAAACCTCTGGCCAGACTTATCAAAAAGAAAAGACTTAAGTAAGGACTGAAATAAAATCATGAATGAAAGAAGAGTGATCACAACCAACACCCAAGAAATACAATTATAAGTATATATTATGAGCAGCTACATGCCAACAAATTAGTCAATCTAGAAGAAATGGATGCATTCCTAGAGACATATAAACTACCAAAACTGAAACAGGAAGAAATGGAAAACCTGAACAGATCAATAACCAGCAAGGCAATTGAAGCAGGAAGCAAAATCTCCCAACAAACAAGAGTCCAGGGCTGGATGGCTTCCCAGCAGAATTCTACCGAACATTTAAAGAAGAATTAATACCTATTCTTCTGAAGCTGTTTCAAAAAATAGAAATAGAAGGAAAACTTCCAAACTCTTTCTATGAGGCCAGCATTACCTTGATCCCAAAATTAGACAAAGACCCAACCAAAAAGGACAATTATAGACCAATATCCCTGATGAACATGGATGCAAAATGCTCACCAAGATACTAGCTAATAAGATCCAACAGTACATTAAAGGCATTACTCACCATGACCAATTGGGATTTACTCATGGGCTGCAAGGGTAGTTCAACACCCGCAAATCAATCAATGTGATACATCACATTAATAAAGGAAAGGACAAGAACCATATGATCCTCTCCATAGATGCAGAAAGTGCATTTGACAAAATACAACATCCTTTTTTGATAAAAACTCTGCAGTGTAGGGATAGAGGGAACATATCTCAATATCATAAAAGCCATATATTAAAAACCCAGAGCGAATATCATCCTCAGTGAGGAAAAACAGAGCTTTTCCCCTAAGGTCAGGAACACAGCAGGGGTGTCACTCTCACCACTACTGTTCAACATAGTACTAGAAGTTCTAACCTCAGCAATCAGACAACAAAAAGAAATAAAAGGCATCTGAATCAGCAAGGAAGAAGTCAAACTCTCTCTCTTTGCAGATGACATGCTATTCTATGTAGAAAACCCAAAAGACTCCACCCAAAAGTTGCTAGAACTGATACAGGAATTCAGCAACGTGGCAGGATATAAAAAAAATCAATGCACAGAAGTCAGTTGCTTTTCTATACAGTAACAATGAGACAGAAGAAAGAGAAATTAAGGAGTTGATCCCATTTACAATTGCACCAAAACCCAGAAGATACCTAGAAACAAACTAAACCAAAGAGGCCCAGTACTCTGAAAACTATAGAAACTTATGAAAGAAATTGAGGGAGACACAAAGAAATGGAAAATCATTCCACACTCATGGATTGGAAGAACAAATATTGTTAAAATGTCTATGCTACCTAGAGCAATCTATACATTCAATGCAATCCCTATCAAAATTCCATCAACTTTTTTCACAGAGCTGGAACAAACAATCCTAAAATTTGTATGGAACCAGAAAAGACCCCAAATAGCCAGAGGAATGTTGAAAAAGAAAACCAAAGGTGGTGGCATCACAATTCTGCACTTTAAGCTCTGTTACAAAGCTGTAATCATCAAGACAGTATGGTACTGGCACAAAAACAGGCACATAGATCAATGGAACAGAATAGAGAACCCAGAAATGGACCCTCAATTCTATGGACAACTAATTTTTGACAAAGCAGAAAAGAATACCCAATGGAATAAAGACAGTCTCTTCAACAAATGGTGCTGGGAAAATTCGACAGCCACATGCAGAAGAATGAAACTGGACCATTTCTTTACACCATACACAAAAATAGACTCAAAATGGATGAAAGACCTAAATGTGAGACAGGAATCCATCAAAATCGTTGAGGAGAACACAGGCAGCAACCTCTGCGACCTTGGCCATAGCTACTCTTGCTAGACATGTCTTCAAAGGCAAAAATGAACTACTGGGACTTCATCAAGATAAAAAGCTTTTGCACAGCAAAGGAAACAGTAGATAAAATCAAAAGACAACTGACAGAATGGGAGAAGATATTTGCAAATGTCTTACTAGATAAAGGGCTAGTATCCAAAATCTATAAAGAACTTATCAAACTCGACACCCAAAGAACAAAAAAAATCCAGTCAAGAAATGGGCAGAAGACAAGAAGACATTTCTCTTAAGATATACCAATGGCCAGCACACATGCAAAAAAATGCTCAACATTACTTGGCATCAGGGAAATACAGATCAAAACCACAATGAGATACCACCTCACACCAGTCAGAATGGCTAAAATTAACAAGACAGGAAACAACAGATGTTGGCTAGGATGAAGAGAAAGCAGAACCCTCTTATGGGATCTGTGGGAATGCAAGCTGGTGCATATTCTGGAAAACATATGGAGGTTCCTCAAAAATTTGAAAACAGAGCCACTCTATGACCCAGCAATTGAATTACTGGGTGTTTACCCCAAAGACACAAATGCAGTGAGCCAAAGGGGCACCTGCACCCCAACGTTTATAGCACCAATGTCCACAATAGCCAAACTATGGAAAGAGACAAGATGTCCATCGACAGATGAATGGATAAAGAAGATGTGGTATACCACACATACATGCACACACACACACACCACACACACACAACGGAATACTACTCAGCCATCAAGAAGAATGAAACCTTGACATTTACAATGACATGGATGGAACTAGAGGGTATTATGCTAAGCAAAATAAGTCAATCAGAGAAAGATAATTATCATATGATCTCACTCATATGGAATTTAAGAAAAACAGAGAGGATCATAGGGGAAGAGGGGGAAAAATAAGACGACATCAGAGGAGGAGACAAATCAACAGAAACTCTTAATCACAGGAAACAAACTGAGGGTTGCTGGAGGGGAGATGGATAGAGAGAGGGGGTAATTGGGTGATGGACATTAAGGAGGTCATGTGATGTGATGAGCACTGGGTATTATATAAGACTGATGAATCATTGACCTCTACCTCTGAAACTAATAATACATTATATGTTAACTGAATTTAAATTAAAAAAAAAAATGAGTCCAACATGCACAATCTAGGGAAATTCATCTAGCCTCTCTGTGCCTCAGTTTCCTCCTCTATAGTGTAGGGATAATAACAATACCTTTTCTTATAGCTGATGTGGGGATTAAATCTAAGTTAAAATACGTAAGGTACTTAGAATATGCCAAGTGCTGTGTAAGCATTAACTATTACTACTGTTGCTACTGTCATTCTAAAAACCTAATAAGACAGATACTATTACTTTACCCATTTATATAATGAGAAGACAAAGGTAAGTTACTGTGGGTCATGATGGAATCTCAAACTCCAGGTATTCAATTCTTAATTCATCTTATTTCCCATTAAAATTCAACTTTCACTTGTGTGCCATTTTTCTTAAGATTTTATTTATTTTATTTGAGAGAGAGAACACATACACGTGAGTGGGGGGAGGGGCAGAAGGAGAGGGAGAGAATCCCAAGCAGACTCTGCACTGAGCACACAGCCCAACATGGGCCTGAATCTCAGAACCTTGAGATCATGACCTGAGCTGAAGCCAAGAGTCGAACGCTTACCTGGCTGAGCCATCCATGTGCCCTGATGCCTTTCTGATTAAAGGTGTTTTACCCCTCTCTCCGCCCCTCACCACTTATATTCCAATAACATCCAACATACTATTTCCAAAGTCACCTTTATAACATAATTCTCATAATTCTCCCCACCTTTTAAAAAAAAAAATCTCATTTTAAAGCATAATCTTGTCACTCTCTTAAAAACCCTCTAAGGGCTGGCTCCATTACATCTTTACTGTTCTTAATATTGATCTCTGTATCTCATCTTTCTCTAAAATTAATCTCACTACATTCTACATTTCACACCAAAGCCCAGCATGCTCATCTCCCCCCACTGCCTCCTCAAAATCTCCTACTCCCTCAAGACCCATTCAAATCCCACCTCCTCTAGGGATCCCACCAAACTCAATCCTTTGTTCGAGTGACTCATCTAGCTCGTTTGATCTTCCCACACCTACCTCCCAAAGATCCAACAAATTGATTTTTTGAACTTAAGCATTTTTTATATTTCAGGAATAATGCATGAAGGTTGTAAAATAAACATTAATATGCTTTTAAAAAAATTAAAGCCCCTTTCATCCTCCCTGCCATGCTAATCTCACCTCCCATAAATCACCCTATTTAATAATTTTTCATGCATTAACAAATATAAACTATACGTATGTGCTTGGCTGTTTTCCTTAATATACAACAGACATATGTATAAGTCAACATGTTTTCTCTTTCAACCATATTAACAGCTAAACAGTAGTCTAAATCTGTTTTTTATTATGGTTATGTGTAAGGAGGGCCATCTCTGTTCTGCCCCCATCTCCCATATGTGACTTTTCTCAAGGGTAAAGACCATGTTTTGTTCTTACATCTTCAAGAGGACCTCATACCAAAGCCAAGAATTCCTTAAACACATATATTATCATATTTAGTCCTCATAAGCACCCAAGTATTCCTATTTCACAGAAGACAAGAGCACACAGCTTTTGGACAAGGGATTCTAACCTACATTTCTCTGACTCTGGAGTCCACACCCTTCATCCCCAGGCTATACCTAATAAATTTTTCATAAGGACATCCTTTTGCTTTTTCAACCAAAGTTGGAAGACAGAAGAGCTCCAAGTATTCTGATGTAGGTGGTTGAGGCTGAGGATAAGAGATAGGCGTTGGCCGAATGGCAAGTACACGCCAACAAGTGGTTGCAGCTATAAAGCTAATCTACCATTCGGTCCTTCAATCTGTGTTTACTGAGAACCTACTAGAAGTTGAATTACTTGCCTCTTCTTCTACAGACGCCCCATTACACTTTCCCTGGGGAGTAGTTGCCACCATTTGTTGAAAACCTCTGTGCCGAATGTGCCGTTATTATTTCTATTCATAATTTCTAATTATTTTGAAAATATTTCTAAAAATTCTATGAGACAAATATCAGCACCACCATTTTAAAGATGGGAAAACCTAGACTCAGAGAAGTTAAATTACTTGCCAATACTAGACTATGATAAATAGCAAAGCCAGGATTCAAGCAAAGGGTCTGTGTGGCTCCAGACTGGCCCCTCTTTTGTTGTACAGAATGCTGCTTTTTCAATTCTTAGAGAAAAGATGAACTAGGACTTTTTAAAATTTAGACTCAGTTAGGATTACATTTGGCTACAAGTAACAGACCCAGCTTCTGTGGTCTAACCAAATAGAGATTTTCTTTTCCTCCCAGAAAGTCAAGAAATGGGCAGACAAGTTCTGGTAGAGCAGTTCGAAAATGCCATCAGCTTCTCAGCCCGTTTAACCCTTAAGCTTCTTGTCTTTGGTCACAAGATGGCTTCTCCATTTCGAAAACCACCTTCATAATCCAGGAAGAAAAAAGTACAAAGAGCAAAAGGTGAGCTCACAGAGGCCATCCCCTTATAAGAGCTTTTGAAAGTGGGGAGGGAGCCCAACCCACCTACTTCCATCTCATTGGCCAAGACTAGTGCACTTAGACATCCTGCAAGAGATTCTGCAAAAATTAAGTTTTTCGTTGCGTTTTTGTTTTTCTTTTTAAACCGGCCACGGTGGTAAATTAAAATGGGGTTCGCTGTAGGGAAGATGTGGGTGGGATGGCTTCTGGTTGGCATTTAGCTGTGTCTGCCCCAGACGGTGATGTAGAACACAAGTCACCATAGAGAATCAAGGTACTCTGGGGAGGGAAGAAAGCAATGAAAGAAACTTAACTCCCTATTTAGAAGCTTTCTGGTTGTGCAAAGTCACAAACTGATGGGGGTGGGGGCTGGAAGAATGTGAAAGCATCCACAGCAGCTGATCCAGAGGAAAAACACTGAGAGCCAGGTGATTTCACACAAATCATTCTGGCCAACTCACAGGTTCAACAGGAGTGTTCTCTCGGAGTCCTCCACTGTTTCGCTTCCTCCCACTCACTCACTTCCCAGAGTTAATATAGAGGAGACCCTACAGGCTCATTGGACTCTCCTATCATTCGTAAGAAGTAGTAGAGCGTGTCCAAATTCTGATTCAAACAAAACTCTCTACTATGTGTTGTTATAAGCAGCACCATGTTTAGACACAGATAATGGCCGCCGAAACATGACTTACGCAACCACTGCAGCCACACTAATGAGTTAGAATATTAAGAAAGTAGGCCATCTAGTTCTAGCCTTGTTTTCACTTTCTCCTAAATAAAGTAAACTCCATTAACTGTCCTCACAAAAACCTCATAAAACTCTGTGGTGGCGAGATGACGACATTTGTACAAGTACTATACAGAGAAAGGTGACAAAGAGCCAGCAAAAAAGGACTAGACCCTGTGAACTAGATCCTACATACAGAGATACAAGATAACGTAGGCATATTTAGTGATCTGGTAGAGGATTATGTGCATAGCATGAAAGAATTAATACGCTTCCCAATGGGCTTCCTGCTTCTTCCCAAGAACTCCCTTGCTTGCCTCAAGAACTTGGCCACTCATTTATGAATGGGCTTGCTAATGAAAAGAGCATCTTTACTCTCTCCTATCAGGTAAAATTAAGTTTGCCCTTGTTAACACACACACACACACACACACACACACACGCTAGGACTCAGCACACCTGCTCTCTCAAACTTGTATCTGTTTTTATGTCAAATGCTGATTTCCCTAAATTAAAAGAGAGGTGAAACTACCTAGCCTTCCTCTGGATTCAGGGGGTGTCCATCAAATCTACAGCCAGCCCCAAATGTTACAGTACTTGATCTTCTTCCTCCCGGACTCACAGTCGAGCCATGAGCCTTTGCCAGAATGACTGGTATTGACTACCGTTGGAGTTTGTACAATTTCTTCAGTCCTGGACATTTTTAGGTACACCCCTGTACAGAAGACACCAAATGATCTTTCTATTCTGAACTCATGACACTTGCCAATGAAAACAAGGATTTGCATGTGGGCCAGTCAAATGTGAGTCACAGCAAGTTCTAGGGAGACACACAACCCAAGTCCAGTCACCAACTGTGACACCACACCCACCAGGACCACACTCAGGGTCCAAAGCCACATTTCAGAAATAGAAGCTCTTCAACGGGTATAGACCAGTACACATGTCACTCAGACCCTCCTCTCCCCCACAAAAGTGCGTAACAAGTGTGCAAACTTGAAACTCCTGGGAGAGCCCATTTTTTTTTATCTAAAATCCAGTTGTCTGGCATTTTAGATCCTTCAAAATGGAAAAAAAAATATGAAGCAAAAGTAATCCTCACCACTTGGCCTTTTGAAACATTGTCCACTTAGGCCAAACTGGCATCAATAATGACTAGATTTAAAATGAAGAGTGTAAAAGAAATAGAAGTGTCTTTGTATTTTTTGCGGGGTGGGTTGGTTCAGTTTAGTTTTTTTAAGCCATTACCTCCAATTAATATAGCGTTCATCTTTGTGGTTGTAATATATGTGACAAAAGCTGTCAGCTTTTTGACTAGGAAAAAGGTTCTGACATGCACGGTGAGGAGCCTGAGGAAAAACCGGCATCACACACTACAGATGAAGCGACTGCACAAGCCCAGAGCGGGTTTTGGACAGTGTCCATTTTGGGGCAGTTTGATGACTGATTTAACTGTGAAATTATCAACTTTTAGTTGAAGGGAACTGCTGGCCAGAAGACAGACGCTTTGTTCCACTTATCTCCAAACACCACCCAGTGTCACTAATCTCAACAGCTTTGCATCTCATACTTACACCCATCTGTTCAACCACAGTTAAAAAATAACAATAACAATCCCAGCTCCCTGAACTATTTCACGATCGGCTGCTCAACTGTGACTTTTTCTTAATTTCAGAACTAATATGGCTTTCTAGGGAAATCTCTGGAAATAAAAAAAGGCCATCATTATGCAGTATCTCTTGCCTATGCCTCCACCTTGAAGCAGTATTTCTTTAATAAAGAATCAAGACACACACCCAAATGTGAATGAATACTCATTATTTCACTCATTCATTGTTTTGAAAAGGTAATTCAAAGCAGGTCAGAAACATGTAATAATATCTTTGAAAAGACAGCATCAGATGAATGAGGTCTTCTTTCCGTTAACAGTTTAACAATGTGCTATTTGGGAACCTTTTTTGAGCGAGAGAGTGAGCACGGGTGGAGGGAGGGGGCAGAGGGAGCAGGAGAGGGAGAATTCCAAGCAGAATCCCTGCTGAGTGTGCAGCCCAATGCGGGGTCGATCCCAGGACCCCTAGACCAAGACGCGAGCCGTAAATAAGAGTCGGACGCTCAACCGAGCCCCTCAGGTGCCCCTGGGAACCTTCTTAAATGGGAGACGAAAAACTCAAAAAGTTAACTTTAATGTAACAAATTACCAACCTAATCTAAATTAACTATAAAAATACAAATATTTCCTGAATAGGAAAGGCACGTTTTTCACAAGGAGTCAGCTAGTGCGTAACAGGGAAAAAGTGACCTTGTTCTGATTTATCTCGTGCTGGTACAGTGAGTGACAAAAAGACTACATAAAAAGTTAAGCTCTCCCTCACTGAACCTGTCTCCAAAAAATGTCTATGATGCCCTTGAAATTAGGCACTATTGATCTGGAACTACATTGTGCCCTCCATTTCAAGCCAACATCTATCTGCCCACAAAGGCCAGATTATCCTATTTTTTTTAAGTTAGGTATCGGAAGTAGGATAGTTGCTGGTTAAAGAGAACTTAACCGAAACCTGATCCTACCCTTCTCAATGACTCAAATTTCTTTCAAATTTTGTCCTTTAAAAGTACTTTGTTTTACTATACCATACTACCTTATAAAAACAACAGAGAAAGGGAAATAAATATTAGTTAAAATTAAGTATACTTAAAATAAGTGTTATTACTCGATAACACTGTGAATGAAATTTAAAGCACTGGCATATTCAAGGCCCTAAGCCAGGACTACTTTCCCGGAAAGGAAGCATAAATTTGAATTTGGCACATCAGGACAACATCGTGAAGATGCTCTTTACTTGACTGGTTATTACAAACTGCAGTTTGAACACTCTATCAACCAAGGCTCCAGTGAGCTTACATCAGCCCACAGGAATTCCACATTACCTCCTCTTTCCCACTGAAAAAGTACACTGGAAAATACAGTATGTTTTATGTACTTCCCATAGAACATAAATAGAAAAGACCCATTCACCACTATTTCACAGCCATTAAGCATTTGCTACTTCTTAGCCCCAAAACACAAACCAAAATTAAAATGTTCTGACCTTTTCAGTAAAACACACCTTCCCTTTGCAAAAAGCCTGCTCCTTATCCACTCTGTACTAATTTTTTCAAGAACTAAGAATAATACAGACCCAGGTGTTTTATAAACAACAGCAAAACAAAACACTTCTTTCTAGCTCTGAAATCTGATTGGAAAGATGGAGAAACCTGTCTGTGAAGTCCTGTGCTCCCTATTTCCCTCCATGGGTTTATAAGATGTAATGTGGCGTTTCTTTCTTTCCTCACCTCCTAGAAATGCCCTTTCATTCAAGGCACCTGGGATGCAGCTTTTGCCTCATGATGAAGTTCACACCTGACCTGACAACGGAAGGATCTTCACTGCTGAGGAACAGTGGTGAACGAAAGGGGAAACTTGATTCCCAAGTCTCAGCCCCTAGGTGTTTTGTTTTGTTTTGTTTTTTTCTTCTCCAAAAGAAAGAGCCTCAAGCACTGATTAGTGAGGGTTCTGAATCAGTTTATAGAGTTAATTCTTTTCCCCAGAAAGTCAATCACAACCAATTAGTGACCTGGGCACACAAGATCTCCAAACAGGAAAAAGGGTTTCAAACAGGAAATAAACAAAAATCAGAATTCTATACTTCCACCTCTCAAAATATCTTTTCCTTCCAAGGGCCAATTGCTTTTCCTAACTTCTAAACTTGGACACTAAATCCAGTTCTTCTTCTGCTCTCTGCACTTCTTACTGAAAGGAAGAATTTGTTTGGTCCCACACGCTGAAAAAGCCATGCTCCTATAATTAAGAGTTTGTATGCCCCGCCTTCCACCCCATTTCCCTGTGAAAACTCTCTTCTCCAATAATGATCCTTGAAAACGCAGTTACCAGCCCTCACTCATCCTTTTCTCAAGCAGCCACAGGGAGCAGATCTGAAGATTCTCAGCAGCTTTCCTAACCCCTCCAGATCACAAAGTTGGCAATGAAAGGGATTCTGTTAAAGTGTCATAATGAAAAGGAGTTGGAGTTTTAGAAGTGTGCCCCCAAGAGACGAGTCTTCCCACAGCTCATAATTAATACATCCCAAGTCAATTTCTCAGATCCTGACTGGACCATATAATATAAAAGGATTTTTTTACGTTGACACATAACAATATTAAGAATAACAATATTCTTTCATTTAAATCAACATGTAACAGGCCACAGGGAAACTAAAAAATACAAACCTTTCGTTCTCTTTCGAAGGGCATAAATTTTGAGTCGAAACTTGTGACATTGTTCAATACCGCCCCCAACACACACACACACACACACACACACACACACACACACACTTCTCTAATTGGGGTTCTCAAGTATTACTGGGAGACTAGGGTGTGGGGGGGGGTCTAAGGACACAGACAATCCCTTACAGGTCCATCCTGGAGGTACTTTTCACATATAAGTTGGGAGCCCCCGGAGTTAAGCCCTCCCCCCAAAAAAGTTCCCGTTCCCCCTGGGAAACAGGAGTGAGTTGGAAAGGAAATCGACCCGGGGAAGAGGAGGAGCAGCTTGCAACACCCAGCTGCAACCACACAACGGTGCCACTTCCCTCCGGGTCTCTGAGAGGAGCCAAACGCCCTTACCTGGGGGTGGAGAGCCGCCGGCACTAGTTCCAAAAGTTCTGGTTCACCTTCCGTCCGAGTTCAAAGCCCCGGCACGGCGGCCCCGCCGCAGGCTCTCAGCCCGAACCCTTTCCCGTCCCGCTCCCGCCTTCCCCACCCTCTCGGCCCTACACCATGTCAGGAATCCGGGCAGGCACCGAGCTGGGAGCTGACATCACTCCCAGTTCCAGGTACCTCCCCCTCCCACCTCCCACTCGCCTTCTCTCCTCCCTCCCTGCGGGAATTAGCCAAAGAGAGTTCGCAAGGGGGTGGGGTCGGCCGCGCCCGGGCGCCCGCTGATTGGGCCCGGGGGCCGTCACTCAGAGGAGTCAACTAATTTTATACATTCCTCGCCGAGCGAGGTTAGGGCTGGGAGTGGGTGGTGGTGGTGAAAAAAAAAAGCTGCTTTTCCTGCTATCTCTAAGAAAAGGAGGTGATGGTATGGGGAAGAGCCTTGCGGGTCGTGTTTTGAACTTCTCGGCGCATGTACTACATCCCAGGTCGGAAACGAAACTAACCCACCCCAGCCCCCTTTTTAAGGAAAAACAATTGCCTCTGTGTCACGGGCAAGTACGAGTCCGGCGGCGCGTGGAGCAGAAAATGGCTAGCTTTAAGTCATGCAAATAAAGGAAACCGCCAGCTCTCTCTTCTACCCTTTTATCTTGGGGCTGCTGGGTGTTCCCTTAGATGGGGAATTTAGAACTTCAAAAGCTCCGGAAAGGTTTGGAAGAGAATCTTAGAAACCGCGACTCAGCTCTGAATTGTTAACTGGTGGCGTTATCAGCCATGTGCCGCTTTTGCTTTTAGCGGCGAAAATCACGCCACACGAGCTTCCGGGCAAATAAAATTGAATCTCCGAAGTAAGAAAAATTACTATTTACCTTTTTAAGTACCTTAAGGCGGTTGCTTTCCTGCGCTCCTGAAGGGGGGGGGGGTCTCACAATTGAGTTCAACAAGCCACATGAGAATAATTACTGTTGAATGGAGCCAATTGCAGTGGCTGAGCTATCAATTAAGAATTAACTAACATTTACCCTTGACGGATATCATGCTGTATAATCCCCTTGGCTAACAGAACAGAATGATTCTCAGGAGACGGTTCTTTCAATTTGCCTAATATCTGATCCACGGCAGAACTGAATGGTGAACCATGGCTCTATTTATATGAGATATAGATAGCATATTACCCATTATCTTCTGCAAGTACAACGAATTAAGTATTGGCTTTCTGATGGTTTCTATTGTTTGTTTTTTGACTGATGACATCTCCTACATTTCACCAGTCTGCCAAAAATTGTAGACAGATGCACAGAGTCAAACACTGTGTCTCACTTGATCCTTAGAACCATCCCATAAAGTGTTATTAGCCCCACTTTAACATAAGGAGTCAAAGGCTCAGCCAGATAATGTAAGTAAATTAGTCCAGAACATCCAGAACTGCGGTGGAACCAAGATCTCTTTGACGCCCCCCCCCAACATTTTTTCTCTTTATTCTGCAGTGGCGATTGCCCACAATGGACACTCGTTCAAGCACTATGATGCTGAAAAAAATCCACAGATCTGCTCTCCCAGATCTACTTTCTCCTACCACCGTTATGCTGTTTGTCAGACCTATGCTATTCCAACCTCCCAACATATTTCTGATTTCATTTTTCCCCAGCTCTAAATCTTTCTATGCATCACCACCAAATGAGTTTTCTAAAACACTGTTTGCTTTTGCCATCGACATCTTCCCCTCTAAATCAGGCCTCCTTTCCCTGCAATTCTTAGCTAGCCATGTAAAACTCTCCCTAACCTGGTCTCTATTTATCTTTCCCACCTTATCTCCTACTTCACTCCCGGGAAACCCTCTGCTATAGTCAAACTGGTCTATCACAGATCCCTGCTTGATTCTCACCTTCTGGCCTACCTGGAATACCTGCTCTTCTGTGTGTTAAGTCTTGCCCTTTTCTCAAAGCCTAAGTCCTAGTCCTCCGTGTGTGCTGTAGTGGACAGAAAAAGGGCTTGGGGTCCATTGCCCAGTTCTGGCACTTACTTGCTGCATAACTGGGCAAGTCACTAAAACTCTCCATCAGAAACCTCGATCACCTCCTTATAAAATGGGGCTGGTAATACATCAAAGGTTATTGTAAGGGTTATTGAGATTGTCCAGAGGTATAAACATATGGTTAAATATGTCCAGTTTTATATATTTCCTTATCTTCCCACAGGATTAAGCAAGCTCCATGCTTAATCCTCTTTGTATTCCTCATACCCGATTCAAAGAAAAGACTCAGTAAAAATATAGGACTGCAGAAAAATGGATCATCATATCACCCCTGACCCCCCTCCATTCCTTAATGCACCCAGAACCCAAATAATCTCACAGCCAGAAACCATAACTCTCGCTCTCATACATTGGCCAGAATCCTCCTTTTTCCCACTCTCCCATCACTCATGCAACAGCCCTTAACTTATTTTCTGCACAAACCAATTAACCTGCCTCTTAGCCACTCATCCTTCCCCTCTCTCAGTCGGGGACACACTTGTCAGTAGTGCCTGGTGCCTGCTTTGCTCCCCAAATGCCTTCAAAGAGTGGCGGGGTGGCTACTAGTCATTCTTCCAGCCCCAGTCATAGGAAGGCTGCATCTAGGCTCACAGTCTACACCGGCAGCAGATGGGGGAGGGAATGTCCCACCCCCATAGGGATGGCAGGATAGAATAACAGGAAGTTGCCTCCCATCCCCTCTGCAGCTGGAGTGATAACAGCTGCCATCAGAGACCAGAAAACAAAAGAGTCAAGAGGAAAGCTGAAAACAGGCCCGGCTCGAACAGTAGTGTTCAGACCAGGGGTTCCAGAGTGGGTGAAGAAGGAACCAATGGGCAAGATTTCAGCCTCCTCCCCGCTCCCCGTTCCGCTCCCCCTTAACGAGAGTTAGAGCTTCTCTCTGTTTTACATTTAGGCTTCACCATAATGGTTCATTTTTAAACAAAAAGTTTATATATACATATATTGACCTCTGGGTATCTTGGAGAAGCCCCAAAGGATTGGAACAATGTGGCAGAAGCAAACTAGGATGCCTGATGAACAGACACCCAGAGTTTACCCACCCTCCCGGATTCTAGCCAGCTTATGGAAAAGTCCATCTACAACGCCTGTGGTTTCAACACTAATTAGCTCTGTAGGTCTAGATACCCATTTCTACCTAGTTATTCCTATGGTTAGCCTTACCTTTAGTACCTATGGGTTGTGCCAGATACTAACACTATAGGGTATGGGTGGGGAGAGGAACATTTTGAAAGCAGGAGAAAACCTGCAGAGAGTAACAGAAATAGAATTTGAAATGGACCCCAAAGGTCATCTGATGCAATCCCCTATTGGATGCAAGGAGCCCCTCAATAGCGTTCCTGACAAGTAGCCTTCTTGTAAGCCCCTGCTTGCATTTATCTGTTAACAAGGAGCGTACAAACTCGAAGAGCAGCCCACCACTCAAAATCTTTCTACTAGCAAGCAGAGCCTGCTTTTCTGACTTTCTCCTCCAAAGACCTCCGTCTCGGGTCTCATTTAATCCTCATAACCACTCATTAAGGTGAGTGTTATTATCCCCCTTTTAACAGAAGGGATCAAAGGCTCAGCAAGTTATATAAGTAAATTGCTCCAAAATACCCAGAACTGGGATTGAAACCAAGGTTTCTAACTTCAAGCCACTTTTTCTTTATACATCTAAAGCCTTGCTTGTCCATAATCCACCCTTTTTCAGTTCTGTCCTCCCGAGGAACAGGGAGCAGGCTGACTCTTTGTTCCCACGTCGCCAAGCCTGTGCAGGCACGAAACACATCCCCCACTTAGTTTATTTAGCTGCAGATACCAAGAGAGGTTCACCTGACTCATCAAGGTCACATCACATGCCTGTCTGTTCTTCACAGGCTTCCAGCAGCCGCTCTCTAAAGCACAGTCCTGATCATTCTTGACTCCTTTCAAAACACTTGAATGTGTCCCTTTACCAGAAAACAAAGCCCAAACTCTCTTTGGGCACCCAAAGGCCCTTACGTCCTGGTCTCCAACTTACCTTTCTACACTTAGTGATCCAGTCTTCTTCATACTCCCATGCTGTGCAAACGGAGGGACTTTGCACCCGTATTCCCTAATAATGTTTCTTCCTCAATTAAAGATGATTTCTGCCCATTTCTAGTAAAATCTACTTCACAGGGTTGTTGTGAGGATTTGAAGAGACATCATGTGCAAAGTTATTGATAGAGCACATTGCCTGACACATAATAAGACATCCGTAAACATATTTTCCTTTTTCTCATGCCACAAAACAATTGTACTATTTTAGAGAGGGCTTATGTCCCTCACTGACTAAGTACCTGATTGGCAGGATGCTAATTTGTGTAATCTTTATGTTCTTAAGGGAATCTAAAGCCCCACTTCATCCTATAGACGTTCAATAGAAATTCACTGAATGAATGAATGCATGCTGTCTTGTGCTTAAACCTCCTAACTCGCCAGGAGCTACCTATTTAGAAGCTCAGGAAGAACTGGACCAGAGTTGTCTTAAAGGATCTGGGTGCCTCAGACTGTTCTTATCCCAGTCATACTGCTAAACACAGAGTGAGTTGGACACATGGTATAAATCATACCCAAAGTCAAATGAAACAAGCTTAGCTTTAGAATTGTTTCTAAAGGAAATTGCGGCTTATTCTGTCTGATTCTAAGCATGGCATCGGTGATAACCCAGGCACCATTTTAATATCCTTTAGCTGGATACTAAGCCACGACTCAGCTATCACCACTGACATCATCTATGAACCCAACATTCCTCCCTATTCCCTTCCTGCCCATGCAGACAGGTTAGAAATAGGACCAGTATCTCCCTTCAAGCAGGGTCTTATTTCAATCACTCTTCCCTTGCAACCCGGATTGTCCTCATTATTCTCTGGTTACCTGCCAGACAAATCCAAAAACCCAGCTATATTCAATTACCTATTTTATTATTCTATTTATAAAGGGAAAACAACTTTAATTAAAAATAGAGACTATCGCTTTTCATGGTCTTTGATTAATGCTCAATTAATGGCTAAACTAAACAAACTGAATTCCCTTAAACAGTTAAGCCCATTTACAAACATAGTTAATTGAATTTCCTAAAAAGCGGGTCTGGTTCCCGTACTCTGAGAGAGGCCAGCAAGATGGCTAGTCAGTCCTTTCAGTACCCAGCAACAGTTCCTCTCTTCCATTCCATGCGGATGATCCGCAGAGCGTTCTTCCCAAGCAGGCCAAACCCAGGCTCTCTAGGGTGACAAGTCACTGCCATTCCTTCCTACCAACATGCACCGTGCACAAGCCTTTTTAGAGGTCCCGGGAACGTGCCCAATCAACAACAGAGCATCATTCATAACCACCTTCCCTCCTTCATTTTCATCTGTCACAATATTTAGTAAGGCTCATTTTTCAAATAATATATCGTGGCTCACTACTAATCAAAATTTACCCAGTTCGACAGTTATAGTGTACCCCATTCTCTGGACGACTGCCACATATGATTCCCAGGCCTCAGACTCATCCATTAATTTCTACCCCGCTTACCTTTTCACCTGGGCAATCATTAATTTACTGTTGCTTTATTCAGTCTCTCTTAATCCTTAACTAGAATTCTCCTACTTAACTAGAATTTACATTTTAAATGACATGTTAGATTTCAGTCCAGAAACTTCTAGGGGGATTAAGAGGAATGAGTTTTAGTTAGAGCAGATGTAAAATGAGGATAGGACAACAGGTTTAAATAAATGCTTTCGTCGAGGGGCGCTGGGTGGCTCAGTCATTAAGCCTCTGCCTTCGGCTCAGGGCGTGCGGCTCAGGGCGTGATCCTGGCATTCTGGGATCGAGACCCACATCAGGCTCCTCTGCTGGGAGCCTGCTTCTTCCTCTCCCACTCTCCCTGCTTGTGTTCCCTCTCTCGCTGGCTGTCTCTCTCTCTGTCAAATAAATAAATAAAATCTTCAAATAAATAAATAAATGCTTTCGTCGAAAGAACTTTTGTGGCAAGTTGAAACAAGTTGCGGATTAACAAATCTTTAGGCTAAAGGATCTTATCTCCCAGAGCCTATAAAGATGAGGTTCTCTCCTGCTTTCCCTAGCTCCTCCAGATTCTATCTCCAGAAAGGCCTTTTCACTGAAGGGTGCTGACTGCGTAGCATGTGAATTGCCGGTAATTAGTACTGTGATTTGTTAAACTAGCCCGCGTGTTAAGGGAGCAGAGAGAAAGTGTCTCAACCATCACTTTAGTATGTCTGTCTTTAAGTGCTTTGAACCTTGTTTTTTTTATTTCTCCTGATACAATTTCCATTTGACCCTATATTGCTTGAATTCTGAATCAACCCTAGTGTAATAGCCATAGAATTACCTTCTCTACTGCAAGATGCTGTTTCTGAAAAAGATCATCACCCATTCCTGAACAAAAGGAAGTGTAAAAAATAGCACCTCTTCTTTGGTAAAATTAAATAAAGCACTGAGTTCTAAGACGTAGGATCACTTGACATTTTTGACACTTTTTTTTTTTATTAATAATGATTTTTTATTATGTCAGTCACCATACACAGGAATCCATCAAAATTCTAGAGGAGAACATAGGCAGCAACCTCTACGACATCAGCCAAAGCAACCTTTTTCATGACACATCCCCAAAGGCAAGAGAAACAAAAGATAAAATGAATTTATGGGACTTCATCAAGATTAAAAGTTTCTGCACATCCAAGGAAACAGTCAGAAAAACTAAGAGGCAGCCCACGGAATGGGAGAATATATTTGCAAATGACACTACAGATAAAGGACTGGTATTCAAGATCTACAAAGAACTTCTCAAACTCAATACACGAGAAACAAATAAACAAATCAAAAAATGGGCAGAAGATATGAACAGACACTTTTCCAATGAAGACATACAAATGGCTAACAGACACATGAAAAAATGTTCAAAATCATTAGCCATCAAGGAAATTCAAATCAAAACCACACTGAGATACCACCTTACGCCAGTTAGAATGGCAAAAATAGACAAGGCAAGAAACAACAATTGTTGGAGAGGATGTGGAGAAAGGGGATCCCTCCTACATTGTTGGTGGGAATGCAAGTTGGTACAGCCACTCTGGAAAACCGTGTGGAGGTCCCTTAAAAAGTTAAAAATTGAGCTACCCTATGATCCAGCCATTGCACTACTGGGTGTTTACCCCAAAGATACAGACATAGTGAAGAGAAGGGCCATATGCACCCCAATGTTCATAGCAGCAATGTCCACAATAGCTAAATCGTGGAAGGAGCCGAGATGCCCTGCAACAGATGACTGGATTAAGAAGTTGTGGTCCATATATACAATGGAATATTACTCAGCAATCAGAAAGAATGAGTTCTCAACATTTGCTACAACATGGACGGCACTGGAGGAGATAATGCTTAGTGAAATAAGTCAAGCAGAGAAAGACAATTATCATATGATTTCTCTCATCTATGGAACATAAGAACTAGAATGATCAGTAGGGGAAGAAAGGGATAAAGAAAGGGGGGGTAATCAGAAGGGGGAATGAAACATGAGAGACTATGGACTATGAGAAACAAACTGAGGGCTACAGAGGGGAGGGGGGTGGGGGAATGGGATAGACCGGTGATGGGTAGTAAGGAGGGCACATATTGCATGGTGCACTGGGTGTTATACACAACTAATGAATCATCGAGCCTTACATCGAAAACCGGGGATGTACTGTATGACATTTTTGACACTTGACATAAGACGTAGGATCACTTTATCATCTATAAATGGGAAGACAATAATGCTAAAGAAAGCACTGGGTGCTGCCACCCCCACTGCTTCCTTCTGACACAGTCCAAAATGGTTCTTCACACACAGAATTCTCAGTTAACAGCCCGAGACCCTTGAACGGCACTGATTGGACCATGGATTCCCACCTGAATCAAAGAGAGTCAAGTATAAACTTGCCAACAGCCTGGAGCAAACAAGCATGCGAACTCATCAGCGGAGCTGCCTACCAACTAGTCTAAGTGGCCCCATCAGATTCTCTCTCAAGACGTTGACTAAGAGACACATAAAAAAACAAAAACAAACCCAGAGAATAGAATAAAGCAGAAAGAAGCTGAGAGGGACATAGAAGGAAGGCAAGAAGCAGAAGCATGAGTAAGTAGAAGCATGAAGTCTAGAAAGTGAACCATGAGACCGTAGACCCCAAGAGTAATGGAAAGTAGATGCAGAAGTAACAAAAAATGACAACGATCATAAAAATGATGATAATAGGAAACACCAATTTCTGTCTGGTGCTATTTTAAATGCTTTCAATATATTAACTCCAACCTTCTGAGGTCTGTTTCCATTTCACAGACAAGGAAACTATGCCACAAAAAGCTGAAGTAACTTGCCCGAAGTCACATGCTAGCATGCATGATTCAACCCAGTTGAGCACTAGAGTCTGTGCTGAGAGAAACGCTGATTAACAAGGATAATAGACACATAGCGTTACTGTTGAATATTTAACCATGCTCCAGTTCTATGAGGCTTGATGGTTCAGAGGTTTCCTGCATTTCCTTTATTCCCCGGGTAATCTCACACTAAATCTCTACCATCTGAGGTAATCTGAACACTTGAAATAATCTAGTGCTGTGACTTCAAATGAGGTCATAAATGTGAGATCATTTTACCTTCCCTGAAATAAATGGGACAAAGTGAAGTGTTTTTATTCTGAAATAAGGTGAAAGTTCTGAAGGTATGGTCTGGTGATCAAGATTGAATTTGTCTCTTAATCACATTGCTTTGGGACATAGCTTCGAGTCAGGCTCAGTCTGTCTTGGTGGTATAGTTTTCCACGCACTGTGGGAATTTTAGAATGTGTTAGTTTTCAACATGTAATTATCATTACATATTAATTAAATATAATTATATTAATTACATGACCCTGTTCTACCTCATTCCTTCCCTAAGCAACTAGAGCAAAGAGGCTATGATTATAGGGGCAATGAACAAAGACCAAAAGTAAAGCAACTTGAATATTGTTTTATCTTTCCAGCACCTCTCACAACAGCAACCAGATCACTTAGAGTATTGAAGGAGTTTAGATTTATTCTAATTATAATGAAAAAAATCTTTTTTTTTTAAGATATATTTATTTGAGAGAGAAAGAGAGAGAGAGAATGGGGGGGAGGCAGAGGGAGAATCAGACTCCCCACTGAGCAGGGAGCCCAACCAATGTGGTTCTCAATCCCAGGACCCTGGGATCATGACCTGAGCTGAAGGCAGACACTTAATGTCTGGACTGAGCCACCCAGGTGCCCCTCCCATCTTCTTATTTCACTCAAAAACTAAAACTTTTCTCAATCAACTCCATTTTGCTTTTGTTGAGTACATTTGTGAGAATGACCACCGGTATGAAGACAGGTGATGCTTTCCTCTAGGGTCATTTGCAAGGTTCTGAGCTTGGCTTTCAAAAGGGCAATCAGTGGCTATTGTGAATCAGTGCTTCCATCAGCATGTTACAAAAGGAAAAACTTGGAGCCAGATTCAACCCTGCCTTAGCAGAGGTTGAGCTGCAAGAAATTGAAATCTGCTGAAATACCAGCAGAAGACTTAGAACTTTATGTGTTGCACTAAAAATTATTTCTGTAGGATATAATTGTTCGAAAAGTTGTTAGCACTGGGCATTTTATTCTATTTTGTTCAACGAACTGGCTTCTAAATGCTCTTAGAAGGTAATACACATGTAAAAGAAAATAATCACCCCCTTCCAAAATGCCACTCAAAATCCCCTGACTTTACCTCCTAATGAGGATTAATCTTATAAGAATCAGCTTTATTTGTCCTGTCCTATTTTAGATATCAGGGTTGTGTTCAGTTGCCTTCTAAAGCTTTATTTATTTATAGAATAAAAGAGTCATATGTGTGGAAATAATAACACTTTTGTCAGAAAGTCAGGCAGCAACTTGGAAGCTTCAGGGTCCAAATGCCACTTTCAGTGGAGCATACTTCCTACAGAGCAGGAGAGAGAGAGGAGAAAGAAATCGTATGCCCTGCGGCAGGGACCCTAAGACTAGCAATAAGCAACTTATCAAACAGTCTGCATTGTTCACCCCAGCAGAGTCTCTCAGCTCTGAAATGTCCCTGCCCACTCCCCATATACACTCTCCCTTCCCACTGACTAATGTCTCACTGACCGTAAATAGAGAAAAAACCCGAAACTATTCTTTCTTGTGATCCTGTGACTCAACCTCTGAAAGACATTTAATGTTAAACTTTAAACACCTTTGTTGGTAACCCTTTCATGTTTTCTGAGAACTTAGTCCTAGAACCTGATTTAATCTTCTCAACAAACCTAAAGGTAGGTGCAGTTATTATCACAACCTTCCAGATAAGGAAACTGAAGTCTAGAAGCAGAAGAGGCTTCATGGGTGGGAGATTGTGGAGTCACACAGGACCCTGCTAAAAGGGGCCCCATTCTTGGTTTAACCCTCTCCTGTCACCATCTTGAAATTCGTAATTCCTTAAGGGGACCCACATTTTTATTTTGCACTGGGTCCCACAAATTACATAGTTTATCCTTACTAGAAGGAGTCAATTTCCCAAGGTCCCCTTATTAGGTTTATAGGGTTGCCATAATGAAGTATCACAGATTAGGTGCCTTAGGCAACAGAAATTTATTTTCTCACAATTCTGCAGGCTGGAAGTCCTATCAAAATGTCAGCAGGATTGGTTTCTTCCTAAGCCTCTCTCCTTGGCTTATAGATGGCTGCCCTCTCTCTTTGTCTTCACCTGGTCTTCAGGATTAGGGCCTATCCCAATGACCTCATTTTAACTTCATTATCTCTTTAAAGACCCTGTCTCCAAATACAGTCACATTCTGAGGTAGTAGGCATTAGGTCTTCAACATTTGAGTGGGGGGGGGATGGGGAGGACACACGGAGACACAACTCAGCCCATAACAGTCCCATAACAACCAGTGAGTGGAAGGGCCTCTAAGATTTGTTCCATTCGTTATTCTCTATTTGTCTTCGCAAATTCCCACGTAAGTTGTAAGAGTGGCTCTTCTTATCACCAGTAGGAGAGGCAGAGGCACAGAAAGGTCAGCACTTGCTATCGTGAAACAAAATGGCAATACAGGAAATGTATTAGCAAGATGACAGCACTGGGTTGAAACCTCAGCTCTGCTGGCACAGAATCTACTGCTGGCCCAGTACTGCCTTTCGCGGCCTACACACGCAGACACCACTGCCAGGAACCATGGTCCCACTCTACAATTATAGCTTCTGGACTGTTTGCCTTTGGTACATTTCAAAATAGCACAGTTGACTGTTTCTAGCCAGGGGAAAAAAATCATTACTCTTCTCCTCACAAGTTACACAAAGGCACCTCTGTGGACTACATCCAACATATCAGTGTGTAACTGTTTTACCTCATTCTTTCGCTGGCTCCAAGCTGTGAGCATGAAAAGAGAGAAGTGAGTTTGTGGAGATTAACTGGGAAGTAAGGTAACTCGTTTAAATGATAGAACAGGAAACCCATTTCCAGTGTTTGAATGTGAGCAAAGACATAGGCAGTATTATAATGTGTGGCAAGGAGGTGGGCAAGGGGGGCACCAATTTGTTCTTTTAAAAGAGTTCTTGGTGACTGCTGGGCAGGGAAAACATTTGTTGTGCTTTGGCTCCCAGGTACGGCGGGGTGGGAAGGGTGGCAGATCAGGGACAGGACTCTGGTCTTAGCCCTGGCCCTGCTACTAATGTTGGGCAGGTTACTTCACCTCTCTGGACTTCAACCTTCTTTTCTGCAACATGATGCTTTCAAGTCCCATTCCTGTCTCTCAAATTCAGTATCACCGATGGGGTATAGTAAGTTGTCTTTGCAAAAATAAGAGAGCACGGCATATAGTTTTTCATTTATACTCAGTTCCCAGTTATTGTAATGGGATCTTTAATAATTTATTAGCTTTTTAAAAAAGATATTTTCCTGGAAGATTAGAAAAATCATACATCAGTGGGGAAACCAGACAATACTATGACCAAGGATCAAAATTAACATGACTAATGAGGGAAAGATGGACTTTGTATGCCTCCAGATATGATGCCCTGAGAAGGACACAGCACCACTTAAGTGATATTCTGGGCCAAGATACAGAATCTGAATCTAATCATGGGGAAACATCAAACAAACCCAAATTGAGGACCTTTTGTAAAATGATTGGCCTACTCTTAAAAATGTCAGTGGCACGAAAGAGAAAGAAAGTTTGAGGAAGCCATCCAGATGAAAGCAGGTTAAAAAGATAAATAACCCACACATATATGTTAATTAATTTATGACAAAAGAGCCAAGAATAGACAATGGGGAGAGGACAGTCTCTTCAATAAATGGTGTTGAGAAAACAGAACAGCCACATGCAAAAGAATGAAACTGGACCACTTTCTTACACCATACACACAAAAATAAACTCAACATGGATTAAAGACTTGACTGTAAAATCTGAAGCCATCAAACTCCTAGAAAAAAGGCAATACCTTCCTTGACATTGGTCTTGGTGATGATTTTGGGGATTTGACATCAAAAAATGGACAAAAAAAGCAAAAATAAGAAAGCGGGACTATATCAAACTAAAAAGCTTCTGCATAACAAAGGGAACCATCAACGAAATGAAGACAAAACCTACCGAATGGAAAATAATATTTGGAAATCATTTATCTGGTAAGAGGTTAATATCCAAAATATATATTTAAAAACCTCATACAACTCAATAGCAAAAACCCAATCTTATTAAAAAATGGGCAGAGGATCTGAGCAGATATTTTTCCAAAGACATAGACCACCAACAGGTACCCGAGAAGATGCTCACATCACTAAATATGAAATGAAAATCAAAACACAATGAGATATCACCTCACACCTGTTAGAATGGCTGTGATCAGAAAGATAAGAGATAACAAGTGCTGGTGAGGATGTGGAGAAAAGGAACCCTTGTGCACTGTTGGTGGGAATGTGAATTGGGGCAGCCACTCTGGAAAACAGTATGGAAGGTCCATAAAAAAATAAATATAGAACTACCATATGATTCAGCAATTCCACTTCTGGGGATATGTCAAAAGAAAGTAAAAAGTTAATTCGTAAAGATATCTGCACCCCTGTAATAATCATTGCAGCATTATTTACAATAGCCAAGAAGTGTTTCCATATCTACTGATGAATGGATTTTAAAAAATGTGTCCACCTACAGATGAATGGATTTTTAAAAATGTGGTATATTTACAATGGAATAGTTTTCAGCCATAAAAAAGAATGAAATCTTGCCATTTGTGATATTGTGGATGGAACGGGAGGGCATTATGCTAAGTCAAGTAAGTCACCAGAGAAAGACAAATACCTTATAATCTCACTTATATGTGGCATCTTTGAAAACAAACAAATAAACAAACAGAAAAACCCTACCAAGCTCATAGAAACAGTTCGGTGGTTGCCATAGGCTTGGGGTGGGGGTGGGCAAAATGGATTAAAGGAGTCGAAAGGTACAAACTTCCATGGGTGCCTGGGTGGCTCAGTTGGTTAAGCATCCGACTCTTGATTTCAGCTCTAGGTCATGATCTCAGGGTCCTGGGATTGAGCCCTGTGTGGGGCTTCCCACTCAGTGGGGAGTCTGCTTGAGAATTTCTCTCTCCCTTTCTCTCTGCCCCTCCCCTGCCATGCTCTTATGCGCTCTCTCTCTCTGTCTCTCCCCCCAAAATAAAAAAATAAATAAATCTTTTTAAAAAAGGTACAAAATTCCAGTTATAAAATAAATAAGTCATGGAAAATGTAATGGATATGTGACTATAGTTGATAATATGTATTGCATATTGGAAAGTTAAGAGAGTGGATCTTAAAAGTTCTCATCATTAGAAAAAGTTCTATAAGTATATAAGGTGACAGATGTTAACTAGGCTTATTATGATGATCATTTCACAATATATACAAATATCGAATCATTATGTTGTACACCTAAAAGTAATAATGTTGTATGTCAATTATACTTCAATTTGAAAAATAGATAAATAATACATGATCCTGGACTAGATCCTGTAGAGAAAAAAACTTCTATAAAGGACAGTATTGGGATAATTGACAAAATTAAAACATGGGTAGTTGGTCAAAGAAATGTATCAATGTTAAATTTCTTAAATTTTGGGTCACCTGGGTGGCTCAGTCATTAAGCATCTGCCTTCGGCTCAGGGCATGATCCCGGCGTTCTGGGATCAAGCCCCACATTGGGCTCCCTGCTCAGTGGGAGCCTGCTTCTTCCTCTCCCACTCCCCCTGCTTGTGTTCCCTCTCTTGCTGGCTGTCTCTCTCTCTGTCAAATAAATAAAATCTTGGGGTACCTGGGTAGCGCAGTCATTAAGTGTCTGCCTTTGGCTCAGGGCGTGATCCCGGCGTTCGGGGATCGAGTCCCACATCAGGCTCCTCCACTGGGAGCCTGCTTCTTCCTCTCCCACTCCCCTGCTGTGTTCCCTCTCTCGCTGGCTGTCTCTCTGTCACATAAATAAATAAAATCTTTAAAAAATAAATAAATAAATAAATAAATAAATAAATAAAATCTTTTAAAAAATTCTTAAATTTTATAACTATACTATTGACCTATGAAAGAATATGCTTTCTTGGGATATACACATTCAAATATGAAATAAAGGGAGTGATATATACAGACTTTCAAATGGTTCCAAAAAGTAGAGAAAGTAATAAAACAAATGTGGCAAGGAGCACCTGGGTGGCTTGCTCAATTAAGCATCTGCCTTCAGCTCAGGTCATGATCCCAGGGTCCTGGGATCAAGTCCCACATCAGGCTCCCTGTTCATTGGGGAAGGCTGCTTTTCTCTCTGCCACACTCCGCCCTCCCCATTCTCTCTCTCTCACAAAAATAAATAAATAAAATACTTTTAAAAAACCCAAATGTGGTAAAATATAGATATCGATGAATTTGGGCAAAGGATATATGGGAGTACCTCATTCTCTTCTTGCAAATATTCTGTAAGTTTGAAATTATTTTAAAATAAAAAGTGTTTTTTAGGGGCACTTGGGTGACTTGGTTAAGTGTCTGCCTTCGGCTCAGGGCATGATCCCCGGGCCTGGGATTGAGCCCTGTGTCGGGCTCCCTGCTCAGCAGCGAGCTTGTTTCTCCCTCTCCCTCTGCCTGCCCCTCTGCCTGCCCCTCTGCCTACTTGTGCTCTCCTCTCTATCAAATGAATAAATAAAATCTTTAAAAAATAATAAAAATAGAATAAATTTTTCTTTAAAAAGAAGTACATGTACATTGCATCAAATTTTCTGAAGAAAAATCACCTGCAATCTCACCACCCAGAGATAACTGTTACCCTTGTGTATATATCTTATTTATTTACAGGAAATAATTGTTTCATGACAGCCGGACAGGAAAAGTGTTCATCGTGCTTAAGCTCCCAAGTATAAGGGGTGGGGAGGGTGGCAGATCAGGGCCAGTAATTGGTTTGGGGGCCCGTAATCTACGGTGGCCAATGGTTCTCAAGAAGTCTGCTGGGAACTTCCAGGAAAGATTTTTCCCTGTTCTTTTCTTTTGTTGCGTATTGCAATGCTCGAAGACGTTTGGTGCCGCAGTAGCCGTCTTGGGACCATGAAGGGAAAGCCAAGAGAATGGAAAATAAGGTGATTCAGAAAACCGGTATCACTGAGCTGCTTAATTAACCAACCCTGGAACCAGCCTAGATGCAGACATCTTGTCACATGATGTAATAAACGGCCAATATTGCTTAGGTATTCTGTTACAGACAGAAGTATCCCAACAGTTAAACCTCTATTTTTAAACAAGATAATGTAGCCATTTGCTCTGCTCACTTATCAACCACATGTAGCAAAAGCTCTTCCAAAGTAAAGAGTCATGGGACCAAACCTGGGTTTTGAGCATGTGGTGAGGTTCACTAGCCAGAAGCTAAAGGGAACACAAGTTTCTAGACTGGGACAGGCAGTACGGGCTTCATGCCCAGAAATTGAGAATGGGAGGGCCAACCTTACTCTCCGGTGCACCTCTGAGTCTGAATAAGTAATGGGATTTAGACTTGCTTTGGCTTCCAGAGAGGGATTCGATTTGGGGAGTAGACAAAGTGGAGGAAGCAGAGAAAGCTACAGCTCCGCATCCGTGCCTCACATCTGGGCTGGGTGAAAAGCCAGCCGTTGCCATTCCATGCCTATGGTAATGACCTCTGCATCAGTGTGACTTCTGGGAATAGCGATCAGTGGCAGAGATGGTGCCAGAGAAGGGCAATGGGGCAGGTGATGTCTGAGAGCTACAGCATGGGTGAAGGCTGCACTTGACAGCAATGTTAGTTCATTGACCCCTTAAAAACATTTACCAAACACTTGCTATGTTCTAAGTAATGTTCTAGATGCTGAAAATACAGGGCTTAACATGACACTGTTCCTGCTCTCACAGAATTTACAACCCATTTTTGGAAGGCTGTGTGTCACATGCAAAGGCTACAGATAACTGCACTCAGACAGATCGAGATTCAAATCCTGACTCTACCATCTACCGTGGGACCATGGACAAGTGACATCCTCTCTGTGCCTCAGTTACCTCATGTAGGAGAATGGGGATAATGGGGCACCTGGGTGGCTCAGTCAGTTGGGCATCCTACTCTCGATTTTGGCTCAGGTCATGGTCTCAGGGTTGTGGGATTGAGCCCTGCATTGGGCTCCACACTCAGTGGGGAGTCTGCTTCTTTCTCTCCCTCTCCTCTGCCCCTTCCCCTGCTTGCGCATTCTCTCTCTCTCTCTAAAATAAACAAATAAATCTTAAAAAGAACCAAAACAGAATGGGGATAACAACACTACCTGGCTTATCATTTAACTCTGAGGATTAAATAATAAAATGTATATGAAGTGTTCAACATAGTGCATGAAACATAGCAATCATTTGATAAACAACACGATTTTTTAAATTATTGTATGTGTGGTTATTGTTATATTATCAGTTAATAATAATCATTGTTACTATTACTATTTACAGTTGTGTTCTTCTTGTGCTAAAGGATGGAATTTTGCTGATGAAGCTGAGTGTAGCCTTATCTGCAAAGCCACCAAGGTGGTTGATGTGTTCACAGTCTTGTTGTCAAAAACCATTCACTACCCTCTTTTCATCAACACCTGTCACATAAGCACAAGAAAGCTTGAGTGGGAGAGGCTGTGAAGGTCTCAGAAGCCCCAGGACTATTCTCCCCTCAAATCAGCCATATTCTTACCTGGAGAGATTACTTCCATCTGAGAGGTAATAGTGCACTTTTCCAAATGCAAAGCAAACACCATTCACGTTGGGAAGGAATTTGTGTCATTAAAAATTCTAAAAGCTAAGGGCTTTTCAGTCACTTGATCTGCTGTGAAAGATCTTTCTATTTCTCCCTAGTGCTTCACTGACCGTATTTTTGAGGAAGAAAATAAGAAAATGAGAAACAAAGTATTCCTACATCCACACGTAAGAACAATAACTGTGCCGTGTGGACAGAATATCGCATGTGGTATTATTTTGAAAAGGCCTGGATCTCATCAAGTACAAGCACAGGAGGACATTTGGCCATGGATGAGACTGCTTATTAGTCAAGTGCTCTTCGTTTGATAAGCTCAAATGTCATTTTAGACACTGCCGCTGGTTCTTATTCAGGAAAGGAAAATAACCACACAAACAGCACAGGCATTTGGTAAAGGGCTGGAAGAACTCCCTTAATTCAAACACACGTAGGTTCTTCCTCTACCTCGTCCACAGATCACTCAAATGCATTTAGTTATTTTTAATTTCTTTTTTCTTTTTTTTATTATGTTCAGTTATCCACTGTACATCATTCGTTTTGATGTAGTGTTCAATGATTCATTATTTACGTTCAAATGCATTTAATTATGTACTTGATGGTACACTTATTAAAACTTTTATTTGCTACCATTTAATTCCAAGATGGCTACTACCCATAAATTAAAATTTGTGTGTATCTACTTATGAAAGAAAATAAAGCTCACTCGTCATATATATATGTACATATATATATTTATATTTATATATTTTGTTTGTTTGTTTTCTTTTAATCAAACTGGACTTTGAAGAAGTAATTATCTCATCCACCGCCTCTGTCTCCACCTTCTCAGTTCCCCTCCTTAGATCTAAGACTAAGAGTCTGGAACAATAAGAAGACTTATACAATAGACTGTAAATTAGGTTGTTAGTGGTTAGTGGTCAGTAGATTAGATTAGTGGTTAGTGGTTGATGCCATTGAGCACCCAGGCTACTTTTATCTCTCGGGGTCTCCAACAGCCTTGCCCTAAGGGTGGTAAGGCCAAACTGGATCGTACATTCCTCTCAGGGTTGCAAGATGACCTAAGGAATTTCAAGCACCAAATATGGACGCGGTGAAATCCGAAAGTAAAGTAAGAGATTTTTCCTTCTACTATCTCTTTTTCAGGTAAAGGAAACTCACTCAGACACTTCCCCTCCCCTAGTAGATATACCCTCAGGTCTCATTGGTCAGAATTGAAACACATGTTTACTTCTTTTTTTTTTTTTTGTTTTTAAGAGTTTATTTATTTATTTAACAGAGAGAGAGAGGAGAGAGGGAACGCAAGCAGGGGAAGTGGGAGAGGAAGAAGCAGGCTCCCAGCGGGGCAGGGAGCCTGATGCTGGGTCGATCCC